>NC_047140.1:12062426-12157426 GCF_009829125.3 Periophthalmus magnuspinnatus
TCCCAACTACAAGCTATAACATGCCTGTTATAGTGAATGAAACCATTTGCACTTCCCGTTCCTTCCTACAGCAACATTACTGAGCAAGTCTATTTTCTTCTCTACATTTCAGACTATACCAAACAGAAAAGAGAATGTAAACTAGAAATTACAAAGGAAATACACTCCACACAAACCTAATTTTCATCCGAATACTTACCACACGTCTCTATACAGTGCTGCTGTAATAACTGAACTCAGTAGGCTGCTAATACGGGTATGTGAAAACTTTATTGGACTGGTCCACAGTTTAATGCATGTTTCCGCCCGTGATGGAGAAAAATATGTGGATATTCATTTAATCTCAAAGAGCAATCTTATAAAACACAAAGACTGTCTGTGCTTCTGTTTTAGAATAGTTATTTAGACCACACCTGTATAAATCATGTGCAATAACAAAATGTGAATCATTACATGCATAATACACTGAAGTTACTGAAGTTACTCACTTATTGTACATAACAGTATTGTAAGACTATAGCTTTACTCTGCTGGCACAGTACTTTGTTAGATGTGTTTTGTGAAGTAGTTTTACCTTATTTCCGCATGTTCTCTTATTACTCTCCTGCTGTTCTTGAACTTTGCATTATTAATTTCCCCATTGTGGGACAAGATTTATCTCACCTCACTTTGGTCTTAAATAAGGACTTTTACTTCACAAACTCTGCGTCCTCACATGGAGGCTTTACTGCACTGTAGCTGTGCAGACTATACATCATTCAGACTATACATCTCTGTGTTGAAATAAAAACAAAAAACAAAAAACAAAAAACAAAAAACAAAAAACAAAAAACAAAAAAACAAAAACATGTAGTCTTGGCTGACCCATTTCTGACCCAAATGCTCAGACATACAGTGTTTGTTTTTTGCCGCAAGCTCCTAGGAGAGCGCCCCCTGCATTAGGTCCAGTCCTGTGTTGACAACTTCACATTTCCTTCACTCATACCTACTTTCACTGATTTTATTACAATTTAATGCTTTAATTTGCTACAACAAAAACAATCAGGCCAGCTTTTGTCACTGAGATCTCTGGATTATTCAGCTCACGTCCTCTTATCTTATCTCCACATACACATCTGTGCTGTTAGTGGAGCTCATTTGGGGAAGACATTTCCTAAAATCCTGATTTGTCTTGGCCCGGTACAGTAATAGTGATTGGAAATATAATATGTCTGCTGTGTACTGTCTGCATCTAATCATAAAGAGTATTGTTGTGGTTTGTTAGCTTTATCCTAACGGCAAAACGTATGAGGTTGTGCAAAGGCAAAGCGCCCAGACGAACCAAAACAAATATACGACGCTGACAGATGCACTTCAGCCGATGTAGGGGAAAACACAGATTATTTTGATTGTGGAAAAACATGCAGAGGGAAAGCTTTGTGCATTTGTGGACGTGGAAGATGTTTATGCTTTTCTCTCAATTGGCTGTAACCAGTTTGAATTTCTGGCTTGCTAACGGTAAAGAGGGTTCAAATAGTGCCTGAGAGAGAGCGCTAAATTACTCAAACATGCATGACTGGATCTTCAGGTATGGTTTTGATGAGAATGTTATAACATGGTATAAAGCTCCAAAAAGTTAAGTTTGCGTAATACAGTAAGACAGTAAGTGCAGTACCTTTAAGCTTAAGATAAGTATAAGATATTGTGCGGTGATTTGAGCATGCGGTATTTATAATTAACATATTAATAGTGAATCATTCATTCTCTCTATACATGTGAAAGGTTAATGCGACACTCGGGTCCCGCTAAACAAACGTCCTCTTTGTTCCTTACACAAACACACTAAAGGACAATTCTCCATCATCGTCATCATCTTCATCAACTCACTGACTCCTGTATGAATATTAATTTAAAATTTCTCATATTGTCAAACATGTATAATGGATGGAGTGAATTATTTAGGGGTTGCTGTTGTCACGCTGCTGTCTCAGGGCCACGGTGCGTTCGGGTGCACATGGGTGGGTCAGGATGTTTTTTATTCATAATGAGATCACACACACACACACACAGAAAGATAATGCAGGTTTGTGAGAGCTGGAATCATGTAGCAACATCACCCCCATGAGGACAAATATGGAAATACACCAAAGTCAACAGAAGGGCTAAACATTGTAAACATAAAAATTTCAAACAAGTAGCAATCTGCACAGGAAAATACCTTCATTTAATGTATTGCTCCCTAATTAAATATATATATTTTTTAGGATCAGTTGAGCCAAAAATGCAGTTAATTATTGAAGTTTGGCAATGCATATTAAGCATGTTTGCCAGTTAAGTGTTGTTGAAGCTACATTTTTTACATTTTAAACACATCCCAATTTATCATCATGAGCTATGGATTAAAGCATAACACATCAGTATGCATAACTCGCTGTACATCAGTCCAGAACAGAAGCACATGAGTTCGGGGTGCAGCTGCAGTCAACAGCAGTAAAGACACAGTTGAAGCACTTGACAGTCTAGAGCTATGAAATGGCAAAAAACAAGTGCAAGTAAGTCAAGACTGTCAGCTTCTGCAAACCCTGACAGTGGGGAAATCTTTGGCCAACAAGTAGCATCAAAGGTTACACATTTCACTCAGACTGACGCTAAAAAAAAAAAAACTTTGTAGGGAGCTCAACAGTGAAGCAACTGGAACTCAACTTGTCGTTCATTTTTCTCATAGACTTCACCACAAGATCTGTAATTTTATTTAAAACATCTTTCTTAAACTTTATAAACAGGTAAGTTATTAAATCATTTTGCACATTCTTGCATTTTGAAATATGTTTTTTGGACTAAAAACAACTGTGTTAGTTTGCATGTAGCTGGTTAGCCTCCGCAATGCCTTTAAACTCTTAATATAAGTCTATGGGTCCAAAGTGAAAGTTATTCCTCCTGCTGTTAAAAGTTGTCATTGTGCTTTACTGAATACTCTCATTTACAAATCAGTTTTGAGGCAGAAAGTTTCAAGCAGTTTCCAAAAACTAGTAAACAACATGTAATACGCCCACAAATTTCAAAAGTTATCTTTCAGTTTATACTTGCAGTTTAATGCCTGGAATGATAACTGAGGCCCCTAATGTTTTAATAATATTTCAGCTTCAAACAAAACTGGGGTAACTAATACTGGGGTAACAATGAATGTGTTTACAGATATTTCCAGTCCACAAGAGACCCCTTGCCACATTCACCATGGTAATGTAGCTCAATAAAATCACAAATTCATCACCCCCCCCCCCCCCCCCCCCCCCCCCCCCCCCCCACACACACACACACACACATACACAAGAAACAAAACATCTAAATATGCAGACTTCTGTTTCTTTTGTTTAGGTGACTTTGCCTGGCTACTGTGCTTGTGTACCTGTGGGTCTCTTCGGGGCTGGGTCCAATAAAATCTAAACTTATCACTTGTCAAAAGTATACTTAAATAGTTTTGAATTATATCCAAATAATCCTGTTTTCCCTTCGTTTTTCGTTTTATATACAAATTTTTAAAAACTATGTAGGTCAAGGTTTCTCTAATTTGACTTCAAAATGGCTTATTTTATATAGATTTAATAAGCCAGTAAAATAAATATACTCATTTGCAATGACTAAATATTGATGTCCCAATTCTGCTTGCCTACCTATACAAGTCACCGTTTGTTTGTTTTTGGGTTTTTTTTACATAAACATGTATTAATTTGTATATTTATTTACAAAACATTAAATTCAATTGTTCATCAAATGCACAGATTAGGTTTAAAAAATGGCACACAATACTTCTAGTGTAAAACTGCAAAAGGTGTACTCATTTTTTTTCTCTCTTTTGATTCAGACATTTAGTCAGTTTTAACATTATAATCTTGGCACAGTTAGTTACTAAGGAATGTTCCAGACATAGCAAGAACATCTCCATGGAGACAAGTAAGGAGCTGACCATTCACCAGAAAATGTACATGTTAAGTCTGCGGAGACACAAGCCTCCTCACAGTAAGTTTTCTAAAGTGCTGTAGCGCTAGAAACACCTACAATTAAATAAATGCCTTTGATTCAGTTTATGTTTTCAGCTGACATCTCATGCGCTGTAGCCTTGAGTACTTTGCTTTGAAATTGTATGATTTAGAACATAAAACAATGCCATTATAATCCTAGGAAATTTCAGTGCTGGGTGAGGCTCAAAAAAAACAAAAAAACAAAAAAACTTTTTACAGAGTGAGAAACCAGTGTGAATGACGTGAAATACAACTCCAAGTATGTTTTTAGTGAGGGAACAATATTATAATATGGTTAAAAGTTTTTAAATGTCAGTTATTAAGATGCGTTCTTTAACTGTCACATTAATATCTCTTTAAAGCTGATAGCAAACAACGAAGTTAAATCTGTCAACTGGACAAATCTTGTAGGAGCGAAACGTCTTCACTCCTACAATATTTGTCCCGTTGACAGATTTAACTTCGTTGTTTGCTATGGATCAGACCTGGATGGCTGAGGGTCTACACAGACCTCTTTAAAGCTGGGAAATATTAATTTGTATTTTGTGAACAGACAGGCAAAAATCATCCTTAAAATACAATCTGAAAACATTATGCAACAAGCACATACACCAGTCCCTCTCTAGGAAAAGTTAATTGCATTTATATATTACATTTGTCCTGGTGAGAACACTGGCCCATCTCTGGAAATAATTACTCTGTCTGAGGAAAAGTGTGGAGTGTCAAAGTTCAGGATGGCTTTGGGAATGAAAGTAGCTCCAATATGTGGGGGGCAGCAGCCATGCACTTTGTCCCCGAGCCGGAGAGCCTGACTGTGCCCTGCTCCTCTGGGTCATATCGGTCTAATTACACCGAGAATGGAGTTTACAGGGGCAGTGCTGAAGATTTGGGCACTGACAGGTAAAGTACTTAAGCTACAGAAAACATAAGGGGAGGAGGTAGTTACACTTAAAAAAATAAAAATAAAATAAAATAAAATTTACAAATATGTAATTGTGATTTTACTGACCAGCTCTGTGATTAAATTTGTGGTTTATGTTTCAATAATAGGATTTTTGTTCAAATTCATGTTCAGATGAATTGACAAAAAGACTGAAATATGCTAATACAAGAACTAACTAATACAAGAATCACATATTGTACCGTTTGTACCGCTCTAAACTACAGGGTTAGCAGTTTTTCATTCAGAATAAGACATGAGATTTTGTTGTTTGTGGAAAAAAAATGCTGCTTCAAAAATTGCAGTCTTTGAGATTTGCTAATTGTGCTCATTCAAATTACTGTTTTGATTCAATAACAATTAAATGTTGGCAGTTTGAATCCCGCTCTTAACATAAAGCATCATTGGTAAAGCGATTCCAGCTCACACAGATGAATACTGTCATTGTGTCTTTGGGCAAGACACTTAGCCAGTGTCTGTGTACACTGGTGTATGAATGTGTGTGTGTGAATGGGTGAGTGGTTTCTTGATGTAAAGCTCTTTCAGTGCCTTGAAAGGTAAAAAAGCACTATATAAATGTGATAATTTAATTAAATAAAAGTAAACATGAAAAATACTAGTTACTTTTTAACAAAATTTAAGAGGCATTTTAGATCATTTCTATTATTTAAAATGAAACAAATTACAGTTGCATATTTAGAATTATAAATGATTACAAGTATAAGTACAAATCTCAAAGAAGTACAACTACCCCAAAAATCGACTCAGTTACAGTAATGTGAGTACTTTTAAATAGTTACTTTCCACAGCTGCTTGTACATGAGGAATACTGTTTAATAACAGCTTTAATTATTGACTAGACATATTTACTCTTCCCACTCTGAGTAAAAGCTTTTTCTAATTATGATAATAATCACATAACATAACGCCTTAACAATATTTTTCACAATGACTATTGGCCTAATCTGTGTAAAGACAATGACATAATGGTTTTGTCAGTCAGTGAGTTCATACTATATTATAAATCTCACTCATTTGCTCATTACGCTTGAGTAATCATGTTGGGTAGTACTAAATAGGTCATTCCAGTTGGACTTAATCATTTTTGCTATTTTTATTCCAAGTAAGTATCAGTATAAGTATTCTAAGTTTTCCAACTCCCATAAAATTACAATTGTCCACCTCAGGCAGAAATATGTTTGGGTTTTTTTTGTTTGTTTGTTTGTTTGTTTTTTAAGTCATTATTAGGATTTGTATTTATTTATTTATTTATTTATTTATTTTCATCACAGGAGAGGCCCCCTTTTTAAATTTTATTTATTTATTTATTTATTTTAACTAACCATCACAAAAATGTATGAAAGTATGTAATATCTTATTATCTAAATTTGATTATTTTAATTGGATGGTTAACTACATAAGTGCGTTTAAAAAAAAAAAAAAAAAAAACAGTTATAAAAACATCCCAGTTATATATTAGATATTAGCTAGTTGTTCATAACTACATTAATTTATACTATAAGATATAAAATGCTGTATTGTGCAAGACTGCTTTAAAAAAAAATACAATACATTAATTCATTCATACATTCAAAATAGCATACTGGCATTTCATATCCATGTCACAACAAATGTAAATGCCACACACTAACATTTATGTACTTAAGTAAATAGATAACAGTTTTAGAACAATATATCTAACACATAGAATTGCAGAACATTTGCACAACAATTCTCAATTTAAATTCTTAAAAAAAAAAAAAAAAAAAAAACATGTTGCAGAACATGATCAGGCAGAAATCAAACATCAATAAAACATCTGTACATTTTTAAATATTTGTTCCACATTAGATTGTGCAAAACTCAACATGCCAAAAGTTGACTGCAGTGCCTGTGCCTCCTCACAGACCAGTTACTTCTTGATTTGTGCATGTGTTGTACTAGTACATGTGTCTCATCTGTGTTTAAAATAATACTTTGAAACAGGTCAGTGTATCTCTCTGTAGTGTATCTCTCTGTAGTACATCTCTCTGTAGTATATCTCTCTGTAGTGTATCTCTCTGTAGTATATCTCTCCTGGGCTTGTGCTCATGGTCTCAACATGAAACAGCTTTACTCTTGTGGCTGTTTTGGTCAGGAGTTTGAAAAGCTCTTGAGCATACAGTACAGATGTCCATTGTACATCCATTGCTGAGTCTGGGTCAAAGAGACTGGAATGAAGTCTTTATGCAGACCACACATTGGTTTAAAAAATGGGTATTTTACTTCTATGGGGGTATTACTTATTATTGTTTCACCTTTAGATCATTGTGTAACCTTTTGTTGTTTTGAAAATGGTATATTCGCTGAAAATAATATATGAACATGTTTAATAAGTTTCATATTAATCTTTGTCAATCTAATGTCTCTAGTGACTAACTGACTTTTTATTTGACCTCATACTTAACCTATACTTGTGTTGTGGTTGCTTAGTTTTCCCAATGTACTGTTCATTGCAGTCTTCTGCGTTGCAGTGAATTAAATACACTACATCACTCTGTTTTTGTGTTGGTGTCTTGAAGATATAACTCGGGCATGCAATCGGCCTTCCACCTTCATCTTAAAAACACAAATCACTTATTTGAAGACAGGTGCAGATTTTAAGCAGAGAGAAATTTTGGGTTGCCAGGGCATAAAGGAAGAAAGAGAATCCCTCTTTGAACAGAAATGGTGGATTGAGATTTAATCTACCAACTCTCTACAGAAGAAATCTCAGTTTGTGGACAAAGGTCACAACAAGCCACTCAAATGTAATCAGGTAAGTCTGAAGGTGAAGGCATTCTGTCTGTCAGCGTATTCAGCTGCCAACACTCAATTATTCACCCTTTTTCTTTATGCTCTGGCAATTCTCATTCATGACTTGAGGTGTTAAATGTTGTGTGTACTTTTCATTAAACATAAAAAAAAAAAAAAAAAAAAAAAAAGTTATAGACAACGAAAGTTGTCACATATATGGACCACTACTAAATAGGCTCTATAGTTTCTACTGGGCCAACGAAAAACATATAACCACTTAATTTATAAATCAAAATATTCATCATGAACCACAAGTTACAAAAATTATCATGAATTTAACTCATCAAGTTGATAGAAAATGCACCAAACAGAGTTAAAGAGTCATCAGACCTTTCTGCTTTCAATATTGTCATGATTTTACCCATGATTCACTCCCAGCTATACACGATAGCTGGATGTTTTCCATGAGTCAGCAATCTCACCATGTTAGAACACAATATCACCCTCAAACATGTTGGCAGGGAGGTCTGTCCAAACTGTAAAATCCCATGTGGTGGAAGTGCAGTTCTCTAAAATTATTCAGAAGAAGTCCCCAGAGTATGTTCAAGTGAGGATTCAGATCTGACACGTGTTCAGTGTTTGCCAGGTCCATCTCATTCAGGACAATCTTGAAAACAAGTAGCCTCAGTGGTTTGGCATGCAGTGGTTTGGTAGTGTAGGTTCTATTGGTAAAACTGGTGTCTTTAACAGGACATCAGGAATTCTGCTCAAGCAAATGGACTGCTTTTTATTTTGCGTAACATCTGTTGTTCAATGTCCCCTCCCATGTCAATAATACGGTGACTCACAGTGTCGTTGGAGACGGGCACATATCAACAGCACCAGGCACAACTAACTCCTCTGATTTGGTAAATGCATTCTTGCTCTGCGTTACTTGTGGTGATGAGACAGGAGGCTTTAAGAGGCTTTTAGATGTGCCAGTCAGAGACAGAACACATCTTTTCTGCATCACTAGTTAATCTTGTTTTGGTGGGAAAAACTCCACAGATTTTCTGACGAGAGAGTGGTGTTTGGTCTCAAGGTGTTAGTTTAGCTTCAAAGAGTTAGCCCGCACTCCACCCACGGTGCTTTCAGCTTAGCCTTGCTATCCCCATTCACACAGGCATTATTATTATTATACGCAGAATTATTAAATAGTGTGTTACCAGTCTTAATTAATTATTTTTATGTATATGGATCATTGTGAGAAATGGTTACTTACTTAAATGTCTAGTAAACAGAAATAAAAAAAACAACTGATTTTTGTTATTTGCACCAAAAACCAAAAGTAACAGGAATGACATCCCGATAACAGAGTGACCAGGGTTACTTATCGTATTCATTAGAGCTAGATTTTATAGGACTTCAAACTGTTACAAACATAGACCAACAAGATGTGTACAAAAAAGGCTTTTATTGAATAATATCGACAAATCTTTAAATCCAGATGAGTACAAAATATCTGTAGACTAAAAAAAAAGAAAAAAAAAGATTTAGGCAACAACACATGATCAAGTACAGCAATGTAATCGTGTTCAATATTACTAGTATGTGTATGTGAATAAAAATTTTAGAAAGATGCACACACACACACAAAAGTAATTACACTAGCTTTAAAAAAAAGTTAGTCTAAACAAATCTTTGTACAAATTGTTTAAAACCCAAATCAATCAGTAACAGTGAATTTCCAGTCACAATGTTAAACTGAATGATAACAACCATAGTGAAGATTCTATAAGCAACATCAAGGCTGTAACAACACAGTACATCTGCTTACACTTTCTCAACATCTTTGACTACACCAATCTTAAAGAATAAGATCCAACCATATTTCCTTTTCCACATGCTGCATTTTTACTGACAAAGAAGTTCCACAGTACATTGTCTCTTATCAGCCTTATTTAGACCTACTGTATGCATGCATTTGACCTGGCCATAAATAGAGATGAACGATGAATGATGACATCTAACTGCGATTTTTCTGACAAACATGATTGCAATTAGATTTTTAATTCATGTTTTTATAATTGGATGTAACTCAAATCACATTTTAAAGATGTCCAGAAACATTAACATAACATTAGAGAGAAGACTGAAATATGAACTATGCAAGACAAATGTGCATAAGTCTAAACTAAAGGGTTAGCCAAGTCTTGAGCCTTATTTTTATCTGAGTAGGGTTGCCAAAAGTGTTACAAATCAGATACTAATTAACCTAATACTTAAGGATCACTATGGAAACTACCTTGACAAGAGAGGGATTATACAGATATAAAGCCACATGGTAATATAAAAGAAAGTACTTTTACATTTAATGTTCAAAATCACATTCTGTTGTCTAAATAAAGAGCGTATTCCTTACTATCAAAATCAAGTTTGAAATTTTAGTATCATGACACTACATTTGAGATGCTAAAGTTGTTGGAACCAGGGCATTGACAAACAAGCTTCATTTTGACTGTGCACATGCAGTTGACCTCTCTGCAGGTCAAATGTCACCTGCAATGGTCACAATCTAATGTAAGTTCATGGCTGAGGGAGCAGGCAGATATTTCCTCAATAGCCTCTTCCACAATAACAGAGGAGAGTAGTACTCAGCTACATTTGCTTGAGTAACTTTTTAGAGAGCTTTTCAGAGTATTTAGCAGCATACTTTTACTCCTATTTGAGTAATATTTTTTATTGAAGTAACAGTACTCTTACTTGAGTAAAAGTTGCGGTTGCTCTTCCCACTGTGAGTAAGTCTACAAGTGATAAAAGCTTTATGTTGACAGTAGGAAATGATTTGAACATTGGTGTTTCTTGCACCGCTCCTTCAGATATGATTTTGTTTGTCTCATATTTGTGCCTATCCATTGGAAATACCAGATTTTATGCATTAATATGTTCTTCAAATTACATTAACTTCTAATTATAAATCAGATGTTATGTCCAGACATCTGATATGTCCCAGCCTTTATGTATGTCAATACAGATATTTTGTAATAAAATCTGAGGCTCGCTCGTGTGATCTGCAGCTGTCCATCAGAGGTGCCGACAGCTTCATGGCTCTTTGTTGTTAGGACATTTACAGCCACGTCTGCTCCCACTGGGCACTGCAGTTTTCTAATGAGGAAGTCAGCAAACTTGTTTCTTTTATTATGTTGTTTTAGAGGAATATTGGGATTTAAAATGTGCAAATTACAACTTAATGATCCACTGGTGTCATAGATTATAACTATATGGCAGACACAGGCACATTACATCTGCTTTAAGATCCAGCATGTGAAAATGAATGTGCTTCATTTTCCTGTGGGTGTCTCTATGTTTCTCTTTGCTATTTCTCATCAAAATCATATATAAACATATATTTGTTGCTATTATACAGATACATTTATTGCTGTTATAGACATGCATTTATTGCTATTATTGAAACAGATCAAAATATTTTGTGCAGCCCTAAATTGTGTTTAAAGTAGGGCTGGGCACGTTAACACGTTTTATTGCTAAAGTTGGCAAACCGAGAGTGACACTACATGATTCAATGTGTCCTTGGAGGATTAGTAATCTATCAGCAGGAATGCGAGGCATTCGTGGCAATCATGTTTACTTTGAACATTATATGGAGATATTAATTGTTTAAATGTTCAAACCAATGCACACATTTAGTAACCTGTCAGTTGGTTTGATTCAGGACTAAACAAAGACTAAAAAGGACTGACCTTTACCAGACCTGAATCAGGACTAAAGCAAGACTAAGCCAGGACTCTAGCAGCTTTCTATTAGGCTCATAATGAACAGAAAGAAGCAACACACCACACAGAAAATAATATAATAAGCTAAAAGTCAACCTTTTTGATATTATTTTGATTTTTAATTGCACATTTCAAAATAACGTAGTCTCAGTTACATACGTTCGAACTCACCCCAGATGGGACTTGAACCCACAATCCTTGGCTTAGGAGGCCAATGCCTTATCCATTAGGCCACTGGGACCGTATTCATAGTATACATGTTTCAGCAAATGAGACTCCAGATAAGACTCCTTTCTTGCTGAGGGCCTTGGTAGCTCAGTTGGTAGAGCATCAGGCTTTTAATCTGAGGGTCCAGGGTTCAAGTCCCTGTTCAGGCAGATTGTTCTTCATGCGAGCAAACGGAAAGATAGGGAAAGCGCTGTTTCTACTGGCATGAGTTCAAATCTTGGTAGGCCCTTGAAAAGCCTTTGGCAACTATGTTTGATAAAGCTTGAAAGAGAACTTTGTATACTGCACAGCCTAGGTGCAAGAGAGGCAGTTGGAAAAACACCAGACTTCTATTGTGAGGGTCCAGGATACAAGTCCTCATTCAAGTGATTCTAACATTATGTGAGCAAAAGCTCTGTATTCTGCGTGGAGAACTGCCTGGACAAATTGGTCTGAAGTTTAGGAAAAAGCAAAAGATGAAGTTTAAATCTATCAACTGAAAAAAGCGTTGTAAGAGTGAAGATGTTTTGCTGCTCGTCCAAACCGCTTCTTCAGTTCTGGTCAGATTGCTGGTGGCCACTCCCTTATATCTATCTGAAGGGAGGGGCTGACTACACTGAAACTGTAAACATCTATTGTCTCCAGTTTCAGCTGAAACTACCCTATTCAGCCCTTAATGACCCTGCTATTGTTCTCATTGTTCTGTGTCTGAGGATGGAGTTATAGATGGGGGAGAGATCTTTCACACCTTTACACAAAGGTCTAATAAAATAAAGGGAATGTTATGTTAAACGGTCAAGGTCCACGGTGAATTTAGATTTGGAATATAATTTTATCTTTCAAAATGGGTTTCCTTTCTATAATGAAAGCCAGTTGTCCAAGGAGACAACTTTAGCAGAGGATGGTTTTGATCCATCGACCTCTGGGTTATGGGCCCAGCACGCTTCCGCTGCGCCACTCTGCTCTCCCCAGAAACTGTGTTTGTGTCGGAGTAAAAATCTGGGTTATGTGCGGTGATCCGGGGTGCGGTGATCTGTGGTGCGGTGGTCCGATGGGTGGTCTAGGGTGTGGTGATCTGGGGTGTGCTGGTCCGGTGGGTGTCCCAGAGTGTGATGGGGGAGCACCTGGCCGGCCGCACGATGGTCCGGGCGATGGTCAGCTGAAGTGGCTGGAGCGGCGACAGCTGGGCTGTGGTGGGCTCCGGTGACGAGCTGACGGTCGGCCGCGGCGCCGGGGCGGTGGTCGGCCCCAGGGCACCCCCTTCCGGCCCCGAACAGGAGAGACCAGTGCTCCTGGTCGTCCCCTCCCAGGGCCGCTGGCGGTGGGAGACTCCAGTCCAGGCACCCGGAGGAGAAGCACATGTCTAGCCTGGACTGTTTCAATACGCCCTGAACAACCTGCCTTCTCGAGAAGGCCCTGGCCCTTGGGTGTAGCACACGCCAAATTTCTGTCATGTCCAATGTTTCTATTGATTCTATTAAGAAGGAGCGGCTGGTGTCATTGTGGTAGGTGTTATTTTCTGATATGTTGTGTTTACTTACTACTATATTGAAGTCCCCGATTATTAGTGTTTTGTTATTCACGTATTTCAAAAGTTGGATAAAGAATGTTTTCCGGTGTTGTTCATGGTTGGGCGCGTGTACGTTAATTAACCGAAAGGCCAGGGCCCCCTCGAAGTCCAGGACTAGCATGTTCCCCTCCGGGTCTGCGTGGACAAGGCTGGGCCGGCCCGCGAAGCCCCACGTTCATTTTGACTTTTTGTGTTTACTCTTCTGCATATCCGTGTCCCCCAGGCGTTTTTTAACCTCAGGCGTGCTGAATTCCATCAGCTCAGAGTCATCAGCGGTCTGATTGAAGGCGGCAGTGTTGGGGGTAGGAGCTGGTGAGAGAGAGAGAGCTGGCTCGCGGGGGCTGCGCGCAGGCATAGCACACGCCTCTCGGGCTCGCGCTGCCACCGCTCTGCCCCGCTCAGCTCTACTGCCCTGTGACAGAGAGCACGCTCTCGTTGGCAGCTCGCCCCACTGTCTTCCCCGCATGATGCTTTCTAGCCTAGGAATGAAACTTGCCGAAACCTGCCTTTGATGGGTGTGAGGCAAATTTGATGATCACTACACTACGTAAACCACATGCAAGAACCTCTTGTAAGCTACTTCACCAAAGTTAATTTTGATGAAATTTTTCGACACAATGGTTGGAAAAGGGCAGTTGCACTCCTCGTCAGGACTGGTACGGCTGGGAAGGACTGGAAATGATTCTAGAGCTTGGAAATCATGGTTCCACAGCTCATGGTAGTGGTTTTCTGTTGCTTGTGAAGAAGAACAAAAGATTAGCATTGATCTAATCATTGCTGCTGCCAGGTGGACACTATTCATGACAGAAAGGTAGGTGAACTTGCCTAAAACATTTGATGGGTGTGATGCAATCTTATCAACCACTACTGCCAAGTACATGGCAAGGAGTCAACATAGCAGCTTGTGTTTCTGCCTGGTTTCAAACCAGAGACCTTTCGCGTGTTAGGCAAACGTGATAACCACTACACTACAGAAACCACATGTGAGCCATTCACGTAAGTAAGTGCAGCCCTACCATAATCCAGTTTTGAGGATAAAATCATTTTCAGTTCATGATAGTGGTTTTCTGTTGCTTGTGAAGAAGAACAATGAACTAGCACTGATCTCATTGCTGCTGCCAGGTGTACTCTATTCATGTCAGAAAGGTGTCAACATATCAGCCTGTGTTTCTGCCTGGTTTCGAACTAGGGCCCTTTCGCGTGTGAGGTGAACGTGATAACCACTACACTACAGAAACTACATAGAAGCAAATTTATGCAAGTAACTTTAGCCCTACCGTAACCATAACCCTAGTTTTGACACCAACCCGGAGCTAAAGACCTAAAGATCTTACTGTTAAAAGTCCGCTGGACTGCATTACCCATGATGCACCTGTTAATATTGTAGTTCTAGAAAGGCCGTGGCCCGCGAATTCATTGTACCGCATTACAGTGTTAGGAGCGGAGCCTTATGTTTGCAGGTCATCCTACCCAATCTTGTGTGTATGAGTCCTGTGTGCGTTCATGCGATGTAAGTATTGTTTGTAATTGGTTACGAATGCTGCTCCAGGTGCTCCATGTGCAATTACTACATAACAACGCCTCAGTTGTCTCCATCGATGGGCCATCCCATTCCAATAGCTCATATTCTTCACTGCATCTGCCTGTAAATAGCGCATTTACTCATTTTGTACAGTTTTGTCCATTTGTTTATTATTACATTTATACGAACCCTTAAGGTTTACGTAGAAGTTATTTTATTGTGTTAGAGCGCCCCCTGTGGTTCTTTGTGTTATAACATGCCATTTTTCCCTGTTCATTCATTGTATGGCTTAGTGGTGTTTCTGGTTTTGCTAATATACATATATACTTTGTCTCTCAGATAACCACACACACACACACACATATACACACATCTACATGGGGATACACCACCGCAAACTCTGTGTAACAATCAGCCCCTCGATGTCATTTGCTCCCTCCTCCTGAAATAAACATCCCTGAACCATACAAGTGAAGTTTGCCTGTTCCTTCTGACCGAGGACAACTCAGTTGAAGACGGCTCAGTAATCAGTGCATGCCAGATGCACACAGTACCTTACAAAGTGGTCCTTCGAGCCGGATAGTCTTTGGCTGAGTTATCAAGATGGCAACTTCACCACACAAAGTTGAGGCTCCTCAGGATCAGAGTCCACAGCATAGTCCCCGTCCATGCAGGAGCAGGAGGCTTCCGGAATATCTAACAGACTATGAACACGGCCTGCTGGATCCAGAGGTATCGCCTGACTACAGCCCGGATGAAAGGAATAAATGGGAGAAGATGGAGAGTGCTTGGGACAGAGTGCTGACAACGATGCAGGAGATGCAAGTCACCATGAGGGAAACCAGCAGTGCATTATCCAGGCGTGTGGAGAAACTGGAGTGAGATTGTAAGTCCTCCAGCCCTCTCGATCAGCGCAGTGATGCCCCTACACAATGTCGAGCCGCTTCCCTCCCTCTTGCTCTCAAACCAGTTCCACTGACTGTATCGGTACCAGGCCCCAGGCAAAATGCCAGAACTCCCCTGAATCCGTTAAGAGCAGTTGAACCCGCTGCTGTAGGTACGAGCCTTGCCCAGCCTGTATTTCAGTTGGCTCCTCCATCGAGTCCTATAGCACAGCCTACCGTAGCTCCTGGGCACCAGCCGGCCCCTATCCCTATAAGCCCTGTTATTCTACCAGCTGCACTGCCCCCAGGTCCTGCAGTCCAGCCGAGGGTTAATCCAGTGGTCCAGCCTGGGCCACAGCCTACACGTCAGCCCAGTGCCTTTCACCCCTTGCCTCGACCCGCACTGCAGCCTGCTCCTCGGACTGCTCCTCAGCCCAGATCAACATCATTAATTCCGCCCGTGCTTCAGCCTACGTCACTGCCGGTGCCATCACCTGGGGTGAGTCATATTATCCATCCTGGGCATCAACCTGTCACCCAGGTGGACCCGGCTACATCCCAATATTATCCACAACCAGGGGCAGAGGCACAACAGCCTGTTACTTATAACCAGCCATATGTAGCTCCTCCAACTGATGCAGCCAGTCATTACTATTCTACATACCCTTTAGCCTATGTTACCCCACCAGAGCCTGGGCCATATCATCCTCTCCAGATGCTGTAACACAGCCTAACTTAATGGAGATGATGGTAGCATCTTCATATGGCATTCCAGGTCACCTGAAGTCTGAACAAGATTGGAAAGTTGGATTTTAGATGGAATAAAATAATGGAACTGGCAACCTGGAGCAGCTGATAAGAGATAAATAGATACTGGGCTCGTCCGGGATTTGAACCCGGGACCTCTCGCACCCAAAGCGAGAATCATACCCCTAGACCAACGAGCCACAAAATACTAAACTTCAACTGTAGCATGACCAACCATTGACTGACTTTCCTATATTTTTGGTGTACTTTGACAAGATTGTATACACCAAACCTTTCAGTTACAGTTCAGCAGATACAACTGCTTATAACTCAGCATTTGATAAATGGGCAAATGCTATGAGATGTTTAGCTTTATACATAAATACCAGTCTCCTCAGAGACTGTCAAAAATTGCCATATCCGACTATTTTTCAAGTCATCCAGGCGGGGTATTGGGTAAAGTTTTCAACTAGCAATAATCGCGCCTCGGATAGACCTCATAGGCTACGATACTGCCACTGCGCAAAGCTAAAATTTGTTTGGAGCTAAAATTGGCTGGCCTTGGTTTTCCTCACTTCCTGGTCATGGTAGGTTAATTGTACGCGGAGCAAACCTTTGACTAAGCATTGGCTGAGAGAAGAGGGCGACTTTGAAAAATGATTGCCTATAACCAGTGTTGGGAATAACGGAGTTACATTATAACGGCGTTACTAACTGCATTACTTTTTCACTAACGGAGTAATCTAACTAATTACTTTTCCCAGCGTCCTAACGCCGTTACCGTTACTGACTATAAAATGTGGCGCGTTACTTTTAATTCAGTTCACTCTTCTCTTCATCAGAGTCTCTCAGCCGAGGAGCTGCAACGCGGCTCGGGGTGAGACAAAAGGCTTGTTTGAGATGAGGCGGGTGCAGATACTATCGCCGTTGATCGGTGCGCGGTGCATGCCGGTTAGTTTTGTGTCCAAGATGCCACCGACTTGCGCTGACATAACCTGTGCGCCGGTAACGGGAAGTTTTTGAGCAAGGCGAGCGCAGCAGCTCTCCACCGCCAGCGGCCGCCTGCATGGACTACAAATGCTTAATGCATGATGGGAAATGATGTCCTGTCCACACGTGCATCGACAGCTGATTGGATGGATAGATAGATAAATAAAGCAATAGATATGTGTTAGAGGGATTGTGTGAATCTTTTAATGAATGTTAAAGAGTTGGATAAAGTTCAGTTTATGTTAAAATGAGAGTGATTAATATTTGAATACTGGGCAGAGAATTACAGTGTGTGGCCAGAAAAGCTTAAAGGTTTTGTCTTATTTTACATGGTTTACATTTGAATGCCTTAGTTTTGCAATACATTGCAATGATTTTTTTCAGTATTATAATGAAAAAAATATTTGAAGTACAGTTGTCTGAAATTGCTTGACATGTTGATTTATTTGCATTTCAAATAACATTTTTTATATATTTTTTTTTATTTTTGATACATTCTATAATGTACTTGTAAACAAATACAATATAGTGGCAATCTGTTAAAATGAAATAAATGTTAAAGGTTCACATCTGTTGTGTTTTTATTGTTTTAACATAATAAGTAACGGCATAGTTACTTTGCCTAGTAACTAGTTACTTCTCCCAAAAAGTAACTGAGTTACTAACTCAGTTACTTTTTGGGAGAAGTAACTTGTAACTATAACTAATTACATTTTTGAAGTAAGATGCTCAACACTGCCTATAACACTTTGAAAGTTGTTGGTAACATGCTTTTTGAAGCCAGGCTTTGTGAAAACCGCGTCTCCGCATCATTCTGCACCAGCGTCATCACACTGCTACACAAGAAGGACAGCAAATTGGACTTGGAAAATTACAGACCCATCTCACTACTCAACACAGATTACAAAATACTCGCTAAAGTTCTCGCCAACAGTCTTAGATTAGTCATCGCGTCCGTCATCAGCCCGACCCAATCATATAGCATTCCACACCGGGACATCGCTGACAACATTCTCACCAACAAGTACCTCATTAGACACATGCACCACACGGGGTGCCGCCCGTGTGGTGCATGTGTCTCTTTCAGAGATCTTTCACACCTTTACACAAAGGTCTAATAAAATAAAGGGAATGTTATGTTAAACGGTCAAGGTCCACGGTGAATTTAGATTTGGAATATAATTTTATCTTTCAAAATTCCTTTCTATAATGAAAGCCAGCTGTCCAATATCCAAGCAGACAACTTTAGCAGAGGATGGTTTCGATCCATCGACCTCTGGGTTATGGGCCCAGCACGCTTCCGCTGCGCCACTCTGCTCTTCTGAGATTTTGTGTTTGTGTGGAAGTAAAAATCTACTAACATAGAATTAGGAGGTCAGGGTCTTCTGCATTAAATACATGTGGGCAAAAGGGGGAGCAACGAGAAAAGGAGTGCCTACCAGGTAAACACACCTGCAGCACAGGCCTCAACAGCCGTCTTACCACATATAAGAAACATCTCCAGTCCCACATCTGAAGAGGCCAATTTAGCTGAGGATTGTTTTGACCCATCAACCTCTGGGTTGCATGCCCGCACACTTCCATTGATTACATTTTTGGGCAATATGCACACCTGTCCGACAAAATCAGACTTAAAATTTGTAATCATAAATCTGTTTTAATCCTATAGTGTTGGATGCTATCGTCTTCGATAGAGCATGGTTGCGGACTTTCCATTACCCTAAGTCCCCAACCAATTGTGCAATCATGTAAATTCAAACGGCATCTCAAAGCAGAGGCATGGGGTTCTTTGAATATTTTATTGTCATTACGGTAACGTACTTACGTTGTCCCTAGAAAATGACGAATCACAGTGCAGGTCCTGGGGCGAATTTTCCCAGTTGTTTATTTGATGCGTCAAAAGAAAAATACTAATGGATATGTAAAATAGAGGTAGTTGTGAGAAAAAAATGTAGTATATTATGTCACTTCCTTGAACATGATTTTTATGGCTAAAAAAGAATAAAAGTCTAGGCGAGCTACACTGGTCTATAATGTACTAAGAGTTAAGAAATCATCCACTTGGATGAAGCGTATATGTAATTTTACTACACGAAGATTGCTGGTCTGTTATAAAATCTTCAGGGAATCAGATGGGGCTCGAACCCACAATCCATTTTAGGATTACATGCCAGCACACTTCCGCTGTTGGAGCTTGGAGGCACGTATCCAGTGGGTATTCTTTGGTTCCTACGTGGAACTTCGCTACTTGGAAAAAGGGCTTTAGAACAGAGCAGTAGAGTTCAGAGATCACTCATTAACAGCTCTAGTTCAGTCAGTAAGGAGCTCTATATGTCTGTAATGGTGCATCTGCTCCACTAGATGGCAGCAGACCAACACATTTTATTATCTGGTAAAGCACAACATCTGCAATTTAAGACTTGCAGCTTACAGCTTACAGGTGCAGTGTGGACCAAAAGAAGGAATGTAGACATAGTAATGCCATACTGTGATCAATTATAGGCCATCTCCATGGAGAAATGCATATGTAAAATCTATCAAAAGGTGCTTTATTCTTCTGGACTCCTTTCCCTTTGTGCACTGATTCTGATTCAATTCTGTTAATTTTTAAGAGTATATTTCATCTTTAAAGTGTTTATGACAGATTTGACTACTGTTTTCACAAAAATATAGTCAACAATATTATTTGTATTTATTTTATTTTATTTTTTTCTAGTTTAATCTACTTTAATTTTAGTGAAAGTTATAATTTTACTCACAGGTTGGATGTGGGCAGCCGATATGACATACACAGAAGCCTTTTCAGTCCTAGCAAGCATAATATTAAAAATGGACAAAGCCTATTTACATAATAGTTATGATAAAACTAATAAAACACAATTATTTATGCTAGAAAAATGTCTCCATTTTGGATACAATTTTTGGTGTTGATGACATAGGTCGAGGGATTCTGTTTTAGAACTCAGAGATACTTTCTATATATTTAACACAGGTACTATCCCACCAAACCAATTCAGAATTAGAAAACCATGAAAACCTGTCAAATGCACTTTAAATGTTCAAAAGATTAACTTAAAATGCTTACACTAGATGGCAGGATAGAATCACTTTTCTTTCTTTGGAGTGATGAGGGGATTGTCAACACAACAAGAGCTAGTGTAAGCAGAGACTCTGCTTAAGACAATTACTTACCAGAAACATGGAAAATGAATTTTATTAACATGTAACATATGCCAATAGGCTTGAAACCTTTATTATTATTATAATTATTATTATTATTATTATTTTACTTTTTAAATGTGTGGTTGGACAGGAGATACCCTGCTGTCCAATGTCTGGTTCCTCTTCCTCAAACCTATGTTCTTGGTTCAGATCAACTGTTTCTCCTGGAGTTCAGCCAGCTTCTGCACAAACACAAATAGAAATACAAGCAACAATGCATTTCCAATTAGTCTGACTTGTGTTTAAAGGCACACTCCAACTTTTATAGTGGAGTGTTTTCACAGAGCTCAACAGTCCCAACCCACTTCGAAGTCCGCTCTGGTTCCAGAGGTAAATTTTCCATAAATTTTCCCACTAGACTTTTTCAAAAATTCAAATAATGTCTAAAAAGTCTGAGAACTACTGGCTTAGGACAATCCATAGTATGGCAATAAACGTATGGAGACAAACAGGTGAATGTAACCAGGCCAAGGTAAAGGTTAGATCTGTGGAGAGGTCACTGCTCACTGTAAGAATCCATAATAGATATGTTTAATACAATTCCGTGGAACATTCCATCAGTCCATCCATTTTCATCCGCTTATCCGGGGCTGGGTCGTGGGGGCAGCAGTCTAAGCAGGTACTCCCAGCAATGTTCCCTCTAATTTTTCACGAGTTTGAGCAAACACACAAACTCCCTGAGCGGTCCCATGGACCACTGTGAGCGACATCAGACGTGCGCACTGTGGTCATGCTGCATCGCATCCATCCAAGTTAAATGGTTTATTAAAAGAATCAAATTACCACATTTACATTTCTGTTATAAGACTTTTAATTAAGTGCTTTAGCCACTTATACAATGAAAATGACAAAAATCTTGTTCATGACCTGTGTAGTATGTTAATGCTATTGGAAGTATAAATATTTAATTTTAACTATGGCAAAACATGAGCTTCCAACCAAACCAAGACAACTGTAAACTCCAATGCTGAAAACACACTTAACATATTTATAATAAAGCTCTGACTTGTATTATGAGTATAAGCAGTTGTGTGAAGCTTTGTGCACTGAGTGAGATTGTCCTACTGTGTCTGGGAGACAGTCCGTTAATTCTTTTTCAGTATATGACACGATCATTTCACGATGATTTTTACAACTCATAAACTAGTGACAGTCAATGACCAACACACACTGAGAGGAATCTGTATCTGCACAGCTGCTCTACTACTACATTTACGTATCATATCAAAACAAAATATATGTGTATTTGTACATAAAATATATTCAAAACAAGTGGTATAGGTCAAAATAAATATATATTTACAAACCACACACTACAAACAGTGTGACAGTCATTCTGTGACAGAGGTTGGAGGATCGAGTCCCGCTCGGACCAACTTCTGTCATTGTGTCCTTAGGCAAGACAATTTGCCCAAGTGGTGTGTGTGTGATGATTGGTGGTGGTCGGGGGGTGCAGATTGGCATTAGCTAATGCTAATGATTACACATAATACACATTTGACCCACAATTAAGTCAATAGCAGAATAAACCACACTTACCGATCAGGAACAGCATCCAGTCCATCAAAACATAAGGTCCTCTGCTCCTGAGTCCATCATGAGATCTTCACTTGGTTCCATGAACCGCTCCGGGTCCAAGATGCCTCTAGTTTAACTTGTACAAACATCCACAGTGTCCTCGGTCGCGTACTTCCTTTGTTTTGTCCGTTTCGTCATGTTTAAAACGCAAAACTGCTGCAAAACAGTGCGTAAAATTACGCAATTACGTGTGCGTAATTTTACGCGCGGATCTTTGCCCGAGGGTGGGCCGCTGGAACATTAAGGGGTTAAACTGCACTTAGAATCATTAGCGAGTTTTCGCTCTATGTCGGCCACATCGGCTAAAACACTGGGAGCGGCGCATAAGGACGCCTGTCAATGACGCTGATAAACTGCGCAAATACGTTTGTGAATCACATAATTGGCTGGAGCAGCTCGTCCCCGGTCACACTCACTGACTCACATTGAAAAATTGTGCAGAATGAATTGTTGTGTGTTTATTTTATTTTTCAATTCCGGTTCAATTTTTTTTTTGTCACCTATAACGTCATATTTACCAATTGATATTCAAAAGGAAAGATTAATTCCTTACGTCATTCAATTTAAACAGAAATAAACGCCTGTGACTGTGAATGAAACACGTGAAAAATGTTTACAAAAAGATAAAAAGATAAAAGAATAATTGGTAAGCAGCACACCAGATGAAATAAGATCAGGTTTATTCTTAACAAAGAATGCTCCTTGCCTGTTTGTTGTTTGGGTCTTTGCATTGTATACCTCTAAATATATTTTTAGAGGTTTTATTTCTTTGAAGTGCCATGAAAAGATGCATCCTTCAGTCATTCAGCGACCCAAATCCTAGTCGTTTTACACTGTGAAAACCATGTCGGGTGCTGGTACGGAGAACATCCAAGCCATCAATGCCTCCGTGCCAGCGCCGTGCCAGGCAGAGACAAGAGGTCAAATGGAGGGCCCGGCAAGTCCCACTACAGCGAGAAGTGGCATTAGGATGAAACATATCAAGATCAGGCAGAGTTTCACTGGATGACTGAACGATGCGCTGGGATCATGTGTTCTTAAATCAAAGACAGCAAAGCGCTCTACTGTTATTTTGTTCATCTGTTTTGCTCTAAAAGAAGGATTTAACTTATTTGCTGGGATAGTAATGGAAAATTGTAAACTTATGGATGGGAGGTGGGTATCAAGTCTTAATATAATGCATTCAGCAGTTTTATTTTATTTAATTTTTTTAAGAATATCTTTTTTGTGTTGGCTGCCTATCAGTTAAGTATAGTTCAGGGCACCGCTTAAACCACAAACAGGATCTGTCTGCACAGTGTCTCTCACCACAGCAAATAATAATAATAATAATAATAATAATAATAATAATAATAATAATAATAATAATAATAATAATAATAATAATAATAATAAGTATAGTATTATAAAATGAAATCAATGTTTAGGCTATTTTCAAGAATATTGTTATTGCTTTTTGCTCTTTCTTTCTAGAACTATTTAATTAATTTAGTTTTAATGTAAAAGTGCTTGGTCTACTCAGTAGATGAATTCATTTGTTGGGTTAATTCATTCTCCTCAGTTTAGCAACTATAACCTACCCCAGAATGACTGCATACAAACCTTCTGTATCCTGATCATATTTATTCCATTCTAGGACATGTATCTGTGCAGGTGGCCACAGCACTACAGGACATCAGAGCAGGTGTCTGCACAGCTGTCAGCTGGGCCTACTGGAGCAAAGTACAATCCATCAGTAGGCTATTTACAGGGATCTTAGTTAGATTGAAAAAAAGGATAAACAGGTCTATTAGAAATCTGACACATGTATCAATTTTGGCCTGGATATTTTAGACTAGTGGACTTTGAACAGAGAGGGACATTCAGCAAATTGTCAAAGAGAGTCTGCTGCCCCGACATTGAGACAGGTCGGCCTACGATGCATGTAAAAGGAGCTATAGATCATATTTGACAGGCTGTAGGTTATATACACTGGTGGAACTTAACAAAGTAAACATAGTAAAGTATTGTACTTTTAGGTATCTGTACTTTACTTAAGAAAAGTTTAAAGTAGATACTTTTTACTTTTACTTCACTTCATTTTATAGCAGTATCTGTACTTTCTACTCCATTACATTTTTTAACTGGACTGAAAAGTAAAAGTATTCTTATTATTGTTTGAGCCCTGCTGAAAAGGCTGAGGGTTTATTTTTAACAGGTTCATAGTTTGAGCAAACAAAGATATACAAATAAAAACAACTAGATTCAGTAGTTTCTATTGAGCAAAATTCAGCACAAATCGTTATCAAAGTCAATACATTTGAAACCTTACAGGACCTCAAAATATGAGCAAACTTACTTCTTACTCTTTAAGTACATCTGAAACAGGTACTTTCTTTGCTCCTGTATGTGAACTTTTACTTAATTAACAAAATAGAGTATTTCATCCAACCCGGTTATAGGTCACGCAAAGATGCGCGCGTGCTGACGTCAGTGCGCACATGCGTCCTGTTTTTGTTGTGGTTGTTGTTGCCAAGCGCCTCACTGCAAACTTTGCAAACCTCGGCTGCGCCAAAACCTGCACTTGTGAACTTCATTTGACGATTTCATCGGAAAATACATCACTTTGGGACCCAGACTTCACCCACACTTCTACTGACCGCCTCCTGACTCTGACTGCGAGACTTCTGGGAGAAAAACACGTGAGGTTTGTGACTTTCCATATTCACGTTAGTCCTTATGGCAGAGGTGTTCATTACGTCCATCGCGAAGGCATTTTGGGTAGACCACGTCCCGTCATCCATCCAGTCACACGACTAATATACAGGACAACAGTCATACAAACCTTCAGTCAGATTACACCTGACCGTAGGTCACATCATGGGCGCTGCACACGCATAAACAAGCGCGAGTTAGTTTAACCCTATAGCGTCGGATCCTATCGTCGCCGATAGAGCGCGGTTGCGGACTTTTCAGCAGCGTAACTCCGCAACCAGTCGTGCTCTCATGTAAATTCAAACGGCGTCTCAAAGCGGAGACATGGGGCTATCTAAATATTTTACCATCATTACAGTAATCTGCCTCTGTTGTCCCTCGAAGGTGAAGAATGAGAGCGCGGGGCTGCAGGGATTTTCCCAATCATTTATTCGATGCGTAAAGGCAAGGCAAGTTTATTTGTATAGCACAATTCGTACACAAAGTAATTCAAAGTGCTTTACAGAATAAGAAGGACGTTAAAATCACACAAATAAAAACATGAATAATCACAAATAATCATCATAAATCATCGTAAAAGAAAAAATACGGATGGATGTGTAAAATAGAAGTAGTTGTGTGAAAAAATGGCGTAAATTCTGATACTTCGTTTAACATGATTTTTTATGGCTATAAAAAAAAAGACAAAACCGTAATCAATATGATTAGCTCTGTTATCGCTTTCAAACGAAAAATGCAATTTTACTCCTGGCTGTCAGAAGCTACTTCCCGAACTATGCATCCCTCACTCATCCCATTCAGTGTCATCAGAGCAGTAATCATCATTCAAGTAATTATGAACATGTAAGAGGTTCAGTTGTGTTGTGTAGTATTATCTCATGACGTTGTGCAAGGTACATCAAAATGCACTGTACATGTAAGAATTCATAATACATTTACAAATAAATATATGTTTAACATTTTTGTATTAGGTGGTAGATCTTTCAGACGCGATCAGTGTGTGTGAGTTTATGATTTCCGTTTCATACAAAATGAAAATGATTAGGCTGTGTGTATAGGCCACAGAGGCTGGGAGTACTCAGTACTCAAATACAGTACCATATTTACTCTAGTAACTTTTTAAAAAAATTGTAGTTATTTCACAGTGCTTTTCTAGCAGCATACTTTTACTTGAGTAATAGCTTATTATTGGAGTAACAGTACTCTTACTTGAGTAAAAGTTTTGGCTACTTTCTCTTCTCACTGTGAGTAAGATTACAAGTTTTTGTTGACAATACAGTACTACATTGTTTGAACATTTGTGTTTCTTGCAATATGCCTCCAGATGTTATTTCATTTTGCTAATTTTTATGGTCTGTCATTTGAAAATACCAGATTTTGTGCATTATTCAATATTTTGTCCTTTCAAAAAAACTATTAACCTTCTGGACTTAACGTTAGACTACCAGAAGACCATACATTTTCACCTACTGCTTTTTGCATTGTTGCCTTTCAGTGGCTGAGAATAAAGTGTTGTACACACTTTGTGTCAAATGAATGTGTATGTTGAAATAGAGATGCACTCACTAATTGGGTACCTCTGTGCATAAAAGCATTGTAACATGTGTAACATGTCTTCGCTCTACAAATATAGTTGACCTTAAAACATGACAAATTCACTTTATTAGTTCAGAGTAATACATAAGTTACATAAATCAATCAAAATACTGTTGATCAAAACCACTGTTGATCTAGTACTGCAGACACTGTGAGGCCAAGCATATATATATATATATATATATATATATAGATATATATATATATATATATATAGTGAGGCAAATAAGTATTTGAACACCTTGTGATTTTGCAAGTTCTCCCACTTAGGCTGTCATTTCTCAGCGACAGCCCAGAAACTTTACTGATCTAGAGAAGATCTGTGTGGAGGAGTGGGCCAAAATCCCTCCTGCAGTGTGTGCAAACGTGGTGAAAAACTACAGGAAATGTTTGACCTCTGTAATTGCAAACAAAGGCTACTGTACCAAATATTAGCACTGATTTTCTTAGGTGTTCAAATACTTATTTGCAGCAGTAACATACAAATACATTATTTAAAAAAATCATACAATGTGATTTCCAGATTTTTTTTGATTATGTCTCTCACAGTGGACATGCACCTAAGATGAACATTTCAGACCCCTCCATTTGCTGTATTCTTGTATGTGAGCCCTGTTTCATCAATGTCTGACACAAATGTTTCTCTCCACAGATCTGTGTGAGCCAAAACCCAGACCTCCTGCTCAGGTCCAGACCTCCTGCACAGGTCCAGACCTCCTGCACAGGTCCAGACCTCCTGCTCAGGTCCAGACCTCCTGCACAGGTCCAGACCTCCTGCACAGGTCCAGACCTCCTGCACAGGTCCAGACCTCCTGCACAGGTCCTCATATCTGGAGCTAAGTCCTCACACACTCATGGACATAGTCGTATACACATTTAGGCAAACACACACCTACATAAGCACACACATATACACTCACCCACTCATGCAAACACACACACTGCCTCCTTCTTTCACTGCTCCTGCTATGCCCACCTTTGCTGCTCCTTCTGTGCCTCTCCCTCCTGCTATCCCCCTCGCTGCTCCTGCTACCCCCATCCCTGCTCCTCCTGCTAGCCCCCTCCCTGCTGCGCCCCTCCCTGCTGCTCCTTCTATGCCTCTCCCTGCTGCTCCTGCTATTCCCCTCCCTGCTCCTTGTGCTATGCCGCTCCCTGCTCCTCCTGCTATCCCCCTCCCTGCTGCTCCTGCTATTCCTCTCCCTGCTCCTCCTGCTAAGCGCCGCAATGTTCCTCTTCTTCTCCCTGCTCGTCTTGCCATGGCCCGCACTGTTCCCTTTGCTAAGCCCTGCGTTGCTCCTCCTGCTACTACTGCTGTGCCCCGCCCTGTTCCTCTTGCTAAGCCTCTCCCTACTGCTCCTGCTCTGCCACTCCTTACTTCTCATTCTCTCTCTGACCCTGCTCCTCCTGCTTTGCCCTACTCTGCTCCTCGTTGGCGGCTCAGGCTCCCCCCTGCTCCTCCAACTAGGAGACCAAAGTACCCCTTTCCTGCTCGACCTAAGCTCATCATTCCTACTCGTGTAAATTCTCTCGCTGCTCCTCTTGTTGAGTTCCTCACTCCTCCTCCTCCTCCTCCTCCTCCTCCCCCTCCTCCTCTTAAGCCTTTCTTGGATCCTCTTCCTATGCCCCTCTTTCCCTCTATCGCTAGGCGTGCAAAGCTACCCTCTGCTCCTCCTACTGTGTCCTTCTTTGCTCCTTTTGCTAAGCCCCGCCCTGCTCCTCTTGCTAAGCCCCGCCCTGCTCCTCTTGCTAAGCTCCACCCTGCTCCTCTTGCTAAGCCCTGCCCTGCTCCTCTTGCTAAGCTCCACCCTGCTCCTCTTGCTAAGCCCCGCCCTGCTCCTCTTGCTAAGTCCCTTCCTATTCGTCACCCTGTTCCTTTTGCTAAACCCCGCATTGCTCCTCCTGCTAAGTCCCTCTTTGCTCCTTTTGCTGCTGCTATTGCCAGGCCCTTCAGACCATTCATCTCCCATGTTCTATCAGTGTTGTGTGTTTTAGTTATCATTGTGTTATTTCTGTTGTAAATCGATTGTAAATAGTGTGATTGTTGTGTTTTAGTGTGAAACAAAAAACAAAAAAACACAAAAAAAAAAATTTTTTTTAGAAATCTGCCAAAATATGACAGATGTTTATTATAGTGTTGTGTGTTTTAGTTATCATTGTGTTATTTCTGTTGTAAATCGATTGTAAATAGTGTGATTCTTGTGTTTTAGTGTGAAACAAAAAACAAAAAAACACAACAAAAAAAATTTTTTTTAGAAATCTGCCAAAATATGACAGATGTTTAGTATAGTGTTGTGTGTTTTAGTTATCATTGTGTTATTTCTGTTGTAAATCGATTGTAAATAGTGTGATTCTTGTGTTTTAGTGTGAAACAAAAAAAACTAAAAAAATATATATTTTTTTTAGAAATCTGCCAAAATATGACAGATGTTTAGTATAGTGCTGTGTGTTTTAGTTATCATTGTGTTATTTCTGTTGTAAATAGTGTGGTTCTTGTGCTTTAGTGTTAAACAAACAAAAAAAACAACATAAATATGATGGTAAGGATCAGATATTGTGTTTTCTGCTCCTCCTCTTCTTGTGTTTGTTCTTACAGAACTGGTGGTGACGAGGGCTCCTCCTGCAGCAGACCAGACCAAGCTCCCCCATGCAGAGATGGAGAAAGACGGATGGCCCAAAACAAAAAAACAAAAAAAAAAGAAATATCGATCAACTTACAACAAAAAATTACTTTAATAACATTGTTTTTTAATCTGTAACAGAAAATACGTAAAACGCATCAATTTCCCTAAAATTCATAAACAATATAATCCTCATTTAAACTATAGATATTTTTTAACCAACTGATTATCGATACTGAAAAAATATATATAATAAAATTAAATAAATATCAAAATAATACATTTAAATTAAATATCAAGCTAAAACATTCAAATTAAATAAATGTCAAAATAATACATTAAAATTAAATATCAAGCTAAAACTTTCAAATTAAATAAATATCAAAATAATACATTTAAATTAAATATCAAGCTAAAACATTCAAATTAAATAAATGTCAAAATAATACATTAAAATTAAATATCAAGCTAAAACTTTCAAATTAAATAAATATCAAAATAATACATTTAAATTAAATATCAAGCTAAAACATTCAAATTAAATAAATGTCAAAATAATACAATAAAATCAATAAACTTTTAAATTAAATGAAATTGTGTTTGTTTTTTGTGAGTTTTGCCAAATGCCATTTGAGAGAATAAATTAAGTTACTTAAAATAAAGTTCACAGTTTTTGTCCTTTGTGTTCAATGCACTTTGTTCAGTGGAATATTTCTTGTGAAATATATAGAAAAGTTACAAACTACATTAACTTCCATTACCTGGTTTTCCTGATTAAGAATCACTGTTGTATCATTTGTGTACACTGCACATAAGGCCTTTATGTGTGGAGTTTGCATGTTTCTCCTTGTGTCTTGGTGGGTTTCAATGAGCAACACACTAAACTTTGAGGTGAGTTTTCCTTGTGTTCAAAATGATAAGTGACCAATGACCAACTTTGTTTCACGTGTCACTGAAATAAACAAATCGGATTGCAAAGTAGCCTAGTGTCTGGCTCGAAGCATGATGAGGGAGTGGTGCCCAGACCGATATCCTGTTTAAAAATACAGAGGTGTATAGTGTGGATTTGCCAGGTGACTAGTTAATAGTAATTCCATAGTTTGCACAACACCCTTGAGGTCATCACTCACTACTCTGGCATGTGTCCTCTTTTGTTAGAGGTGGTTAATTTACCAAGGATACACATGTTACATTATCCATAATGCACCAAAATAATTTAGAAGAAAAAAGAGGCATATATATTGCCATTGAATATATTTAAGTTTGATTAAATAGGCTAAAACCTAAAACAAGGTGAGGTAAATAGGAAAAAAAAATCTTAAATTTTGTTATATCAATTTGAAACTTTTTCTTGTTTACTTAACCTACATAATTACAAGCTTTTCATCAGTTAATATTTTCCCATAAAATACATAGGCTACATAAATAATCCCAATAATCTTAAATAAAAAATAAAAAAGATCCTGATAGGAATATATCCCTTTATTTTGTCGACATAGGCCTATTAGGAATGCACAAATGTGCCCTGTGTTTCCATGGAGATTGGCATGAACGAAGTGTGCATCCAAGCACACTTTGCGCACTGCTATATCCCATCATGCACCGCACATGACTTCTTCTATGGGAGAAACAAGGTATATTTTCTTGAAGTTATGTAATACTAGCTACAATTGGGAAGAAATCACCTATAACATCATATTTGCCAATTGATATTCAAAAGGAAAGATTAATTCCTTACGTCATTCAATTTAAACAGAAATAAACGCCTGTGACTGTGAATGAAACACGTGAAAAATGTTTACAAAAAGATAAAAAGATTAAAGAATAATTGGTAAGCAGCACACCAGATGAAATAAGATCAGGTTTATTCTTAACAAAGAATGCTCCTTGCCTGTTTGTTGTTTGGGTCTTTGCATTGTATACCTCTAAATATATTTTTAGAGGTTTTATTTCTTTGAAGTGCCATGAAAAGATGCATCCTTCAGTCATTCAGCGACCCAAATCCTAGTCGTTTTCCACTGTGAAAACCATGTCGGGTGCTGGTACGGAGAACATCCAAGCCATCAATGCCTCCGTGCCAGCGCCGTGCCAGGCAGAGACAAGAGGTCAAATGGAGGGCCCGGCAAGTCCCACTACAGCGAGAAGTGGCATTAGGATGAAACATATCAAGATCAGGCAGAGTTACACTGGATGACTGAACGATGCGCTGGGATCATGTGTTCTTAAATCAAAGACAGCAAAGCGCTCTACTGTTATTTTGTTCATCTGTTTTGCTCTAAAAGAAGGATTTAACTTATTTGCTGGGATAGTAATGGAAAATTGTAAACTTATGGATGGGAGGTGGGTATCAAGTCTTAATATAATGCATTCAGCAGTTTTATTTTATTTAATTTTTTTAAGAATATCTTTTTTGTGTTGGCTGCCTATCAGTTAAGTATAGTTCAGGGCACCGCTTAAACCACAAACAGGATCTGTCTGCACAGTGTCTCTCACCACAGCAAATAATAATAATAATAATAATAATAATAATAATAATAATAATAATAATAATAATAATAATAATAATAATATTACCACCCCACTCACTAGGCTTTAAACGTACCTTATATAAACTAAGTCCCAGTAATGTCTGTTACCTGTGTATCTGTCAACTATTCATTACAATTTTGTCAGCTTTTCCATTTAAAGTTAACTTGACTGTGACTCTTTTTACTCATCATTCACCCCTCCTTCAAACCTATAACTGGCCCAGTATTTTATTTTCCTTTGCCTAATCACACAGGCGCTACAAGTGGGTTATGAGTAATCAAACATGTGACCACTAATTAGACAGTTTACATTGTCTTGACCTTGCACTAGTAGAAGCACTAATATAAGTGTGTGTATACATTGACTGTGAGTTTAATGAACTAGATGCACCAAAGCACTTTAAGATTAGGATTAAGTCAATTTACTTTTCTGCGATGTATGTACCATGTCTTATAAACGACTCTTTAAATTGATGGAGAAAAAGAGATAATCTTGTGAACAATTCTTTAAAGTGCACAGATCCTGAAGATTTGGATCCTTTAAAAGAGAAATTTTTCATACATCACTAGCTACACATGTGCTTTAAAACTACAAACTGAAGTTGGACTATATCAACCATGTCCCGAAAACTATGTCCTAGATGCAGGGACGTCCCATGTTAAAACACCAGCACCTAGTCGCTGTTTGTTGTTTATCACTACGGCAAAGGACATCAGTTTGCATGGTTACAGACGGCATTACATCATTTTAGGCCAATAATACTTAATATATATGGGGACATGAGGATTATTATTATGTGAAGTCGCTGTACCTGAGTTTTACTTTTAAAAATGTGAAAAATAACTGGTTCATTTTAGACAGTTTGCAGTGGCCCAGAGTTATTTCTCATTTACTTTTATGGATAAGTTTATAAGTGCTTCTCCCAGTTCTCAGAGACCAGAGTGGAGTTTTGCTGTCACTGTATAACTAACAACAACTAGCATGCTAACAGTGCACAACCTGATATTAGCCTCTTACTACCTAAGCCTATTTTGAAGACAAATGTTCAAAAAATGTATATCCATATATAAACTGGTCTATTTCAGCAACCCCAAGGTGGATTTGAATGATTTTTGTGCCATTGTAAAGGGATCATTGGGCAGAATAATTTGATATGTCATTTATCCATGTATGTGTTACTGATAAAGAGAAAATTAGGATGAAACACAGCAAAAATTTAGATTTTTTTTGCTTCGCCTAAAAAAAAAACATGTTTTATGATGAATAACTCTTTGGAATGTTGCTAACATAGCCTTTTTATTTCATAAAATAGAAACCAAACATGTAAACATTATCTCTGCAAAGGTTGAAACTGATTAGATGAAGCAGATCAAAATAAGAGAGATTTTAATACAGGTATGTCAGGCGAGGTGTCCATTTTGGCACCATTTGGCACCATTTGGCACACATAGTGCCATTTGCATTTCTGTCATGTAAAAGTTATATATTTCATTTTTATATCACTAATGGTGTTCAGTAGACCTAAAGAAAACATTTTTTGGCATTTTTAATTTTTTTGTATTAAATTAATAATTATTAATTAATAATTATAATAAATATATGTGTATATAAATGTTTCCCCTACAAATAAAATGACCGCATAAAGCATTTGAATGATTTTTTAGAGATGAATTTAGTGAAAAAAGCAAATCTAAGTTTGTCCGGTGCGCTCTGTGTCCTGTGCGTCAAGGCGCTGTTACGCACACAAGCGTGCTTACTGTACGCGAGGACTTTACTCCCCAGCGGATTGGTCAATATGCATGAGTGACACCTCTCTGGAATCGTGAAAGCCAATAGAATAAGGCTATGACTTGCAATACAAGATTGACAACACAGCCAGCCAACCAGAAGGGGAAAAAGAAAGCCACGTGAAAGTGCCATGCTCCTCCATTGGTTTACAGTAAGCGCTCGGTATGACCTATATATCACTATTGTACCGCCCAGAGTGGCGGAAGTGACGGACAACAGCCGGGGCTAACAGGAAATAGCGTTTATTTACAAATGGAATAAACTTTTCACGGCAAGACGACAAAGGTAAGATAATTTTTACTAATGTGGTTTTGAAAAGCAATGTTTTGTGATCTGATGCGCTGGCTTATATCTCCGCGATGCTTTGGTGTACAGTGCTTATATGTTTGGAATCGGTAGAGTCTCTGCTTTCATTTGAGCGGTTCTTTGTGTGGCTAGCGTGAAGTACAGCTGTTGTGGAGCCGTAAATGCGGCGAGTGGTTTGGCCAAACTAAGTTTGGAGGATTTAGTTTTGCGGTGTTCTCTTGGGTGTCGTCTGAGTTGTGTTTGTGGACGGTGAAAATAGTTTACATAGCCTTGTAGCGCTAGCGGTGCTGTTTAATTTGATGTGCCACATTAATGTATTCTCCGTGATTAATGTGTTGGCTCATTGCTAAACAAAAATACGCTCCCCAAAGTCCCCTAATCAGGGGACTCTCGGTAGTAACAGGTTAGACAATAGAACTCTGGATGATTGGATGCAGACAGGACGCAGCGGACATATTTTGAAGAGCTGCTAACACAATAAATCTGTACAGAGATTAATTAATTTTAGACGACATATTTTACTCAGGCGACAGCGGGGCAACAGTGATAAAGGTTAAATAGTTTTCATCTTTCAGGACTGCGTCGCAGGCCCTCATGTGCACGCTGACACGCTCAAGCACAAGCACTACTTTTGCTTGTCACCTCGTTACAGGAGACTGGTGATTTCGGCATTATTGCAGAAGTTCCATTGGTATCGGAGAAGGAGTAATTTCGCCCCTAGACCTGTCACCATAATGACTACAACAGCTTATTGTTCAGTGCATGAAAGCTGGAACAGTATATTTTTGTGCTCAGTATTTATCGTATGGGCATTTTCTTTGCAATAATGGGGAGATTTTTGTTATTTTACTCACCATAAGATTTGAGCTGTAAATGGGTGAATCATTGTCTAATTATTTGATTGTTCTGCTGTTTATTTGTTGTAGCTCAGGCCTTTTAATGTTTCTGTCTATTTTTTATTCACTGGGATTATCCTGCTTTATTTGAACTGCTTGAGTGACATAGTAGTTTTAAGTATTATTGTTTATCATGATATTTCCCTGTAGCAATATGTCGTGCTTCAAAATTTGTAAAATTTGTACCGTGACAGGCCTGATAATGTCACTCCATGTTTGTTGAGCTCACGCAGAAAAGAGTACAGCTCACCTCAACTGTGTACGGTTTGGTCCATGACAATTCATCAGCTGAATCTCCATGATCCACACACTTTTACAAAAGTTTACAAAGACACGTGAGTCTGAAATCATATCCTGTCTCCTTGATTTCTGATAGGTGAGACTGACAGGTGGATCAACCGGTCAGGGAAACGCACAGGCTGTGTGAAAAAAAATGTGTAAAGTTTAATGTTATACCCTAGAACATTCCAAGTGAAACAAAAACATTTTTTTATGGGGAAACAGGTCACTACCAGAAAATGTATGTCATAATGTTACTTTAGATCAGGGGTGTCAAACACATTTTCACCGAGGGCCACATCAGCGAAATGGCTGCCCTCAAAAGGCCAAATGTAAAATAAATCTAACTACTTTTTTAACTCATTAATTAACTGTTTCTCTATTTATTACTTATTCAAGTTACAAATGTTGTATATGCATTTGCCTAGATGTAAAAATATGGCTGTGTAACTGCGTATCTCCTGATAAAATGACATTTTAAGACCATCATACCTTTTAATTTATCCTCTTGAGGGTCACATAAAATGATGTGGAGGGCCACATTCAGCCCGCGGGCCTTGAGTTTGACACATGTGATTTAGATGTTAACGTTAGATTTTGACCAGCACAGTAATCTACAAACACTTAGCAGGATGTTTATGTTCTCTTGAGACCAATTGTGGATTTGTCAAAAGTTGTGGAGTTTAAATAGACCCTTAGTCTGAGCATCTGGCAACTTGAAAAATAGGCTCATGTGAGGCTCATTCTGGTTTCTGACTGAACTTAAAAAAAGTCATTATAATATAAACAGCATCGCCGTTATGTTCAATGTTTTTGTTATCATGAATAAAGTCATACAGAGAAACATTCCAGGTAAAACAAAACATTTTTATGGGAGTAAACTGATGACCACCTGAAAAGTTACACAGTGCACCTTAAAAATGTGAACAGAATGCAAAAACACAGGTCGTTGTTGTTGATAAGTTGAACAGTTGTTTTGGTCAGACTAATGCAGGTGGCCTGTTTGTGAACAGATCCAGTCGACTGCAACTTGAAGATAAATGAGGTTTATTATGGAAGTGTGATCGATACTTTGTGAGCGGTTGATTTAATTCAATTTTCAATTCATTTATTTTTGTAACGCCCAAAATCACAACAACAGTTGTCTCGAAGGGCGTTCATGTTTTGGTTGATGGGGGAAACCGGAGTACCCGGAGGAAACCCATCCAGACACGGGGAGAAACATGAAAAACTCCACACAGAAAGGCCTGGTGACCCGGGGATCGAACCAACCTTCTTGCTGTGAGACATGAGTGATGGCACTCAGTCACCGTGCCGCCAAGACACAAAAAACAAAACAACAGGAAGAATCAGACACAACAAGAAAAATCAGACAACATAAGAAATCGGCCAGGAGACCAGACGAGGAGGAGGAGAGCCGGGCGAGGAGGAGGAGAGCCAGGCAAGGAGGAGATCCAACTGTCATCGGGGCATCTGAAAGAGATACACTCCACAGGGGGAGTGGGACAGGGGCCAACATGTGAATAGCATTGCTGATGAGAAAATAGGGCAAAGTAGAGGATAGTGCTCAGGTTGCCATACTTCCCCCAGCTAGTTACTCCTACTGCAGCTTATCTTATCCCGGGTTTTAATAACCCTAACTCCCTCACTAAGTAACCTGGTCATACGCTATACCGAAGAGGAAGGTTTTAAGCCTGGTCTTAAATACAGAGACTGTGGGGGCCTGTTTAACATCAGCAGGGAGTTGATTCCATAGCACAGGAGCTTGGTAACTGAATGCTCTCCCTCCCACTGTACTTTTGGACACTCTAGGAACCACTAATAGTCCTGCATTCTGAGAGTGGAGTGCTCTGTTTGGCTGGTACGGGACAATAGCATCTTGCAGATAGGATGGGGCCATACCGTTTAGGGCTTTGTATGTCAGGAGGAGGACTTTGAATTTGATTCTAAGCTCGACAGGAAGCCAGTGCAGATATTTTAGTACAGGACTGATGTGGTCTCTTCTTTTAGTTCCTGTTAGGACTCTGGCCGCTGCATTTTGGACCAACTGGAGGCTCCTTATAGTACTTTTGGGGCAGGCGGCGAGCAGAGAATTACAGTAATCAAGTCTGGAAGTAACAAATGCATGGATGAGTTTTTCAGCATCGTTTTTAGGTAAAATATTTCTAATTTTAGTTATATTTCGCAGGTGAAAGTATGCGGTTTTACAAGCTAGGTTTATATGGGCTGTGAATGAGAGATTTTGATCAAATAGGACTCCAAGATTTTTTACAGTAGGGCTAGAAGCTATATTCACATTGTCGAGTGAGATTATCTGGTCTGACAGAGAATCTCTTTGACCTTTGGGACCAACGACAATGACCTCTGTTTTTTCAGGATTTAAGAGCAGGTAATTCAAGGTCATCCAGGTTTTGATGTCCTTCACACAGGCACTGAGTTTATCTATTTGATCAGTCTGATTTGGTTTCATTGATAAGTACAGCTGAGTGTCATCAGCGTAGCAGTGAAAATTAATGCCATGTTTTCTGATAATGTTACCCAATGGCAACATATACAGAGTAAATAGGATTGGACCAAGCACAGATCCTTGTGGAACACCACAGGCTACTTTAGAACAGGGAGAGGTGCTCTGGTTTATACTAACAAACTGGTACCTATCTGATAGATAGGATTTAAACCATTTGAGGGCGGTCCCTCTGATTCCAATGTCACATTCTAATCTCTGCAGTAGAATGTTGTGATCAATGGTGTCAAACGCTGCACTGAGGTCCAGTAGGACCAGGACTGAAGCCAGCCCGTTATCAGCAGCTAGTAGTAAATCATTTGTTACTTTAAGCAGTGCAGTCTCTGTGCTGTGGTGAGCTCTGAATCCAGATTGAAATTTTTCAAATATATTATTGTCCTGCAGGTGGCGGCAGAGCTGTTTCACCACAACTCGTTCTAGAATTTTTGAGAGGAAGGGAAGATTAGAGATAGGTCTATAGTTGACTAATTCATCAGGATTTAGGTTAGGTTTTTTCAAAAGGGGTTTAATCACAGCATACTTAAAGGACTGAGGAACGTAGCCATTTTCTAACGACATATTTAATATGTTATGGATGGAATCTATTATTAGGGGGAGGGCTTCTTTGAGGAGTCTGATTGGAATAGGGTCGAGCAAACAGGTTGATGGTTTTGACGACATGATGACTGAGGTAATCTCCACCTCATCAACAGGAGTAAATTTATCTAATATTATTAGAGGGTCCATATGGGATATTGGCATTACAGACTGGATTTGCTCAGAGCTGATTTTTGGAGTAGCTTTGTTGATTTTGTCTCTAATGGTTGTGATTTTGTAATCAAAGAAGTGAAGAAAGTCATCACAACTAATGTTCGAGGGGATAAGAGACTCATTAGCAGTGTGGGAGTTTGTCAGCCTGGCTACAGTGCTGAACAAAAATCTGGGGTTATTTTTGTTTACTTCTATTAGATTTGAATAGTATCTAGTTCGGGCTTTCCGCAGAGCGGCCTTATAAGTGAGCAGGCAGAGCTTCCATGCCTTCAGAGACTGCTCAGAGCGCGAGCGGCGCCAAAGCTTCTCTGTGCGTCTCACATGTTGTTTGAGTGTCCTGAGCTGTAACGTGTACCATGGAGCCGGAGGTCTTGGTTTAATGCTTTTCTGTTTTAGCGGAGCTACAACATCGAGAGCAGATTTTAAGGTGAGCATTGTTCTGTCAACCAATTGATCAGTGACAATTGGATTAAAATTATTGCCATTGTCACATGACATATCTTTCAGTAATGGCTCAATAATTTCTTTAAACTCTGTAACCAATTTATCTGATAATGTTCTTTTCATTATAGTTTTTTTCTGTGGGGCTGGATAGTCTTTTAGTATAAATTGAAAGGTAATTAAGAAATGGTCAGAGAGTATAGGGTTTTGAGGAAGGACAATTAGATCATTAATCTCAATACTATAGGTTAGAACGAGATCTAGAGTGTGATTGTGACAGTGAGTCGGCTTATTCACACTCTGGGTGAAACCGATCCCATCCAGGAGTGCACCAAAAGCATTACTGAGGCAATCACTGCCGTTATCTACATGAATGTTGAAATCTCCGACTATAACAATCCTTTCCCAGTTCAAGACTAAACTTGAGATGAAATCAGAAAACTCTGTCAGGAAGTCGGCATATGGACCAGGAGGTCGATAAATTATTATAAATATAATAGCTTTTTGGTTTTTCCAATTGGGGCACGTAATGGAGAGTGCGAGGCTTTCAAAGGAGAGGTAAGTATAGTTGGGTTTGGGGCTGATTTATTGTAACACAGCAGTAAAGGCGTATGTAGAGTGAGTCTCATGTGTTTGTCTCTGGGGCATATGGAGTGTGTCAGCCAGAGAAATGAATGTTACCACTGGAGTTGAAAGCTTGACACTCCCCTGGTGTGCAAAGAGGAGCTGTACTTTGTTTACTTTGTCTCACATTTATGGGGATTTTATTTTAGAAAGTTGGAAATTGAAACGATGTCGTAGAGCACACACATTCTGAGCTGTGCAGTTTGTCACTTTTTAATTATGATCAAATTGGTCCTACACTGCAATTATTGGCTTGGAGCTTGACTATTTTTTGTGTGCCGGAGTCCCGGCGGAGGAGCTGGAGGACGTGTCTGGGGAGGGGGAAGTCTGGGAGTCCCTGCTTAGACAGCTGCCCCCGTGACCAGGCGGGGCATAAACGGAAGAAAATGGATGGCTTATTATTGACACATTTTAAACATTTGAAAAATGACAATATTAATCTGCTATATAAATGTATATAATAATTGATGTGCATTATTGAAAGTGCACATTTAACAGTGTGACAGCCCTGGGAAAGAAACCATCTCTTAGTCTGCTGGCGCTAGCCTGAAGACTCCTATAGTGTCTCCTGAAGGCAGGAGGGGGAGTGGTCTGTGAGCAGGGTGAGTAGAGTCCTTCACAACGTTACAGCCCTACACACCCCTCACTTTGGATATCCTCAAGGGCAGTGAGAGGAGGCCTGATCATGAGCTGGGCATCGGCTCTGGTTTAACCCTGGTTTAGTCCATTTTTAGTCTTTGTCTTATAAAGTGTCATCTAAAATGGTATGAAAAAGTCCAGAGTCTCACCTCTTGAGTGTAGTGATTTGTTTGAAGCAATAAGCTGAACAATAAACAAATTTGCAGAGACATACATGCACTTTTCTTCAGCTGTGCTACCTCTTTCTGTATTACCATTGGCTTTCATCTGCTCTTTGGTGGCTATGTGTTATTATTTGAAAGAATTTGATGATTTAATAAAAACATCTGCACAAGTTGTTGACCCTCAGTGTGTGGATGCATAACAAAACAGCATCTTTTTTATAAGAATACTCAAAAGCGAAAGTGATCCAGAGGTGGACCAAAGCGAAGACATCAGCGTTCGTGATGGATCTAAGGGTCCAAGAGAAGGAACTGTTGGCAACGTACCAGAATAATTGGGTCTGGGAGAACTGGACCAAGGCGCCTGTCCGAGGTGAGGTTGTTGTGGGATCCTTCTCTCTGAGTCCATGGAGGTGACAGTGGCAGGAGTGAGCCACTGTGACCCCCCGGAGCCTTGCCACCGAGGAGCTTGCCAACCACCTCAGTGACTTCAGCCAGGGTGATGGACGAGTCCGCCTCTGGGTCCCCAGTTTCTGCTTCCTCCTCGGAAGACGTGACAGTGGGATTGAGGAGATCCTCAAAGTATTCCTTCCACCGCGCGACAACATCCCCAGTCGAGGTCAGCAGCTCTCCACCCGCACTGTAAACAGTGTTGGTGAAGCACTGCCTCCCCCTCCTGAGGCGTCGGACGGTTTGCCAGAATCTCTTTGAGGCCGTCCGATAGTCCTCCTCCATGACCTCCCCGAACTCCTCCCAACCCCGAGTTTTTGCCTCTGTGACTGCCCGAGCCGCGGCACGCTTGGCCCGCCGGTACTCATCAGCTGCCTCAGGAGTCCCACAAGCCAACAAGGCTCGATAGGACTCCTTCTTCAGCTTGACGGCATCCCTTACTTCCGGTGTCCACCACCGGGTTCGCGGATTGTCACCGCGACAAGCACCACAGACCTTACGACCACAGCTACAAGCAGCCGCGTCGACAATAGAGGTGGAGAACATGGCCCACTCGGAGTCCATGTCTCCAACCTCCCCCGGGATCAGGGAGAAGCTCTCCCGGAGGTGGGAGTTGAAGACCTACCTGACAGAGGGCTCCGCCAGGCATTCCCAGCAGACCCTCACAATGCGCTTGGGCCTGCCAGGTCTGTCCAGCTTCCTCCTCCGCCAGCGGATCCAACTCACCACCAGGTGGTGATCAGTTGACAGCTCAGCCCTTCTCTTCACTTGTGGATGTTTAAACAGACACTTAGTTGTAAGATCTGTCAACACAAATGAGAAATTGCATAATCATCCAACCAAAAAAAGTAATTATAAAATAAACAACATTGCCATCATGTCCAGTGCTTTTTTAAAGAAATGAATGAAGTTTTTTTTATGTGTTTTGGTGAGCTGATCATGGCTGTGGAGCAATAATGTGGAAGAGGATAACACAGCAGTTACTCCAACTGAGCTCCACCTCTGAACATCTCCAGCCAGAGTTGGCCTCTGCTCTCAGGAGACACACTGCAGCGCCTGGAGCCAGAGCCAGAGTCTGAGTCTCAGTCAAAGGAACATGGGGTGTGCTGAGCTTAACAGGACACAATGCTGCCTATAAAATGTAAAAAGTGTATGGATTCAAAATCTGTTCACTTTTTAAGCTAAAAAATAATTTCAACTTTTTTTTTTCCATGCAGATAATCACAATAATTACAGATACATTAGCCCAAAATCTTGTCAAAAAATCTGTTTTTCTACTTTTTGGAAAACCCATCTTCCTCTTTATTCAGGACCGGGTTCTGGACGTAGCAGTCTAAACAGGGACTCCGAGACTTCCCTCACCCCGACACTTCCTCCAGCTCCTCCTGGGGGACACCGAGGAGTTCTCAGGCCACTCAAGAGACATAGTTCCTACCATCCTGTATCTGCCCAATCCAATAGGACATGCTTGGAACACCTGCTCAGGCATCCAGAGGCATTTTTAGAGAATCCTGCCATAGAACTGTGACCTGCCTTCCAGCTCAAAAAAATGCATTCACTGTTGAACCTTAGCATTGATCATTTGGGATTGGCTCCACAGTTAAAAAAAACTTGCCATATTAGTCTTGAGGTTTAAAGAAAGCACGTTTTTGGAGTTGAATAATGGCTCTACTATCTAAAACTGTTATGAAAAAGTGGTGCCTGATCTGAACACATTAAAACTGTAATGGAGACTTGTTTGAGTTGTGTCTGTTAAGAGACGTCTGTTCTCAGAAATCCAAATGCCATTTCTTCTTTTGTGTCAAATGTAGAAGGCTAATATCAAAGAAAACAGAGTTGGCCTATTATGTGAATATGTAGAAAGGACATACATTACGCACACATGTACACTGTAATTACAGGTGTCCCAGTCCCCAGAAGAGATAGGAAAGGGTCTGATGTGTAAACCCACAAAAACAGATGGTAGAAACCAGAGCATGTGTGTAATGGCCTGAAGCATTCACAGTCAGGAGCAAAACTATAATCTAGGTCTCAAATTGCATGTTTTTTTTTATTTATTTATTTTATTTTATTTTTTTTAACAGATGTAGTGCACCTAAAAGACTGCTAATACTTTTGGGCTTTGAATTCTTAGCACAGCACGTAACTTATAGTTGATCGTGCTATGTCATCAAACTGGGCCAAACTGGGATTTACTGTCCCCCCAAACAAACTGGATGGTGACATTAAATCTCTCAACCAACCAGAGCTTTGCCTGTGTTGACTCATAACATTACTATTGCATTACCTTACAACCACATACTTAAATCAACAATGTTTACTTTTCTTATTCTTATTTTACTCCCAGTCATGACACTCACCTGTTTCCAATTAACCTGTTCACCTGTGGAATGTTCCAAACAGGTGGATTTTAAGCAATCCTCAATTTTCCCATTCTTTTGTTGCCCCTGTCCCAGCTTTATTGGAATGTGTTGCAGGCATCAATTTGAAAGTCAGTGAATATTTGCATAAACAATAAAGTTTATCAGTTTGAACATTAAATATCATGTCTTTGTAGTTTATTCAGTTCAATATAGGCTGAAAAGAATTTGGAAATTATTGTATTCTGTATTTTGTTTGTTTTACACAGCGTCCCAACTTGGAATTGGGGTTGTAACATGTGCTGAATGTACATATAAATCAAGAAAGTTCTACAGGTGCTTAAGACCAGCACAGATCGTCAAACTTTCTAATTACTTTCGTTAAATGCGAGAGGTTTGAGAGACATTGTGAAAGAACACTTTTTTTTTTTATTAGAAGTAGAATAACTCTTGAAAAAGACATAAAATTTTGGAAATCTCAGGGGAGAACAGTTTTTTTTGTTTTTTTTTTACAAAATTAGGGGTGATACTATCCAAATCATAAAATCTGAAGAGGGCAGATGGATAACTCTAATCCAAAGAATCATTAATGTTAATTTTATCATATGCAATGTTAATTGGTCTAACAACACGAGCCACACAAATGTTTACACAGCTATGTCTTAAGATTCAAAATGCACAGTGTAAATATCAAAAGGCCTATATCATTATCAGAGCTGACTGCCACAATGCCCCCAATGGTAATAATAATCATAATACATCAGACTTATACGGTGCTTTTTTTGATGCTTTACAGGAGAAGACAACGGTGGAAATCCCGGTGGGAAAAGGCCAGATTGAACAGGTGAGTTTTTAGTGGTGATTTGAAGTGCTGGAGTGAGTCCGAGCTCCTGATGGACTGTGGAGTGAGTTCCAGAAGGCAGCGGGGGACACAGCAGTGGCCTGGTCCCCCAAGGTTCAGTGCTTTGACCTGATGGTGGAGTGAGTTTGTAAGTAATAATCAGTGTTAAAGTATTGTTTGGAAAAGGGGGAACAGATTACTCTTTGTTCTGCTCTGTTTTATTCATTTCTCGTATGTTTAACTTTACAGCAGTGTTGATGTCTTATATTTTATGAATGAAATCTGCCTGATTGCTGCTGTCAAACAGGCAGATTTAAAAGCACAAACTACATAATCACTTACATCTGGTAGACGAATGGAAATTAATCCTAATGTTAATGACTTCACATGGAACAATTCCAGTCAGTCACGACGCTCTAGGACAGATTTATGGTTCAAATCAAATGAGTGTTTACAATGCATAAAAAAACATGATTATGCCCCTCTGTCTCATTACAAAGCCAGACTCATTCACATTTTTGGAACTAAACCTAATAATGGAAACTTAAGGGGCTATGGGAAACGAAATGACAATCTATTAACTGACAAAACATTTTGTGAGCTCATAAAAAGAAAAAAGCAGAAGAAATATTTAAACAAGCAAAATAAAGGTCCTGTATTACACAAAACTGACTCTTGTGAGCTTTAAGCCTGCGTAATAACATTAAAACACACTGGAGTTTTGTTTTGTTTTATTCACACACAAGTTATTCTGCATTATATCCATATCTACATCTCTAAAGCTCACAATGCTTTGTTCCACCCTGTGATGTCATGAAACAGTGACGTAGTTTTCAGGTTACCACTACCTTTTACCTTTTGTTCAGTAGAAATGGGCAATTCCAGGACTGAAATCCTCCAGAAGATTCTAGTGAAGGTGTGTGGAGTTTAAAAACACTGTGGCAGCACAAGGTGGAACAGAGTGTTTTCAGTTTGAGAGAAGAACTCAGTCAGGTTTGTGTGAATGAAACAAAACACAACTCCAGGTCTGTTTGTGATGAGGAAACATCAACATTATAACATAGATCAGAAAATGTTGTAATATGGCCCTTTAATTTCACGTGAGAGAGGCTGCTATGCAAAGAAGTAAAGAGATAAAAAGAAACAACTTAATGAACAAACTTTGTGTCCTTTTGGGTGAATCGACTGACCTGAGGTATTGCAAAGTATTTATTAAAAAAAAAAAAAAAAAAAGCAGTTAAGAAAAATTTTAAATATATTTTATATTTTAGTTTATCATCAGATATATTTATTTTTATATCAGTTTAAGATGGGGTGGTTCATAAATAATGACACCGAGGTAAAATTTATAGTTATAGCCAGAGCGATATAAAAGTCGCTGGTGTCATCACTAATTTGAGGACTATTTCTGTTTCAAAATGGATAATAACAGATTGTTTTTCCACATTTAATTAAACAGTGTTAAAAGAATAATTTGATAAAAGTAAGACTCATATTACTGTGTTAAAATGGGCTCGTTATAATATAAAGCTCTTTATAATATCAGTGTGGACCCAGTCGTCAAGATAAACAACTAAATGTTACAAGATTAAAACAATCTCATGTCTGGATTCATAAATACGTTTCATTATATTGTTCTGTTTTTACTCTTGATATCATTGTTAGTAATTATTAATAAAATGTTTTTGGCAGAAAAGATCAGAAGAGATGGATTATGGTGCAGGTTAAGATCAGTATCAGTGTGACTTTATAATGGAAGTGTAATTATGACTTTATAATGGAAGTTAATGGGAAATATTTTGTTATTAACAATGTGGCAAAAGTCTAAACTTTACACAAAAACTAGAAGTGCAAATACCTCAGTGTTCTCATGAATATCAAAGTGAAAGCCACAGATCGTCCAACTATAAAAGTGACAGGACTTTACAGCAGCAGAGTTCACAGCTGTGGATGTAATGGCCCAGAACATGTGTCTTAGTCTTATTTAATGTTTCATAATGTTTGTTTGCTATGAAGGAAAACAGGAAATAGAAGATGTTTTCAATAAGGCAGTATGTCTATGGGACACAAGGCCAATGATCCACTTTACAGGACAATCAGTTAAATGATATAACTCTGACAAAGACACAGACCTTTTCGTTGAGAGTGGGGTCACATCTCCACAGATGTGACTTGTAACTTGGCTGGTCGTGCCATCTGCTTTTCCCCATGGTGAAAGATAAGTTAAATGCCATACTGTGGAACATTCCAGACAAAGCAATAACTATGGAACTGGCCTGGATGATGATAAATTTACATCAAAATGGAAAATTATAATCTGCATTTTTAACCATCGCTCCTTTTCCTTTTGGTCTGAGGCCTCTTGGAGAAGCCCTGCTGCTGTCCTCTGAGGAGAAGAGGTCCTGTAACAGACACTGTGTGGGGCCAGTCCCTGCTCCCGAGGGCCCCTGTCGCTCTGAGGAGCCGGCCCCTGTTCCTGTGGGCCCCTCACAGTCAGTGCAGTCTGTTGTTCAGCCCATAGCGTCCACAGTGAGAAGAAAGAGACGCTGTGTGGATCTGGCCCCTGCTCCTGAGGGCCCTCCCACCATGACTCTGACAGTAGGTTTTTCACCACTACAACTACATTATCAACATTATTTACTGTACAAAATGTCACCTACCGTCTTAAAGATATATTTTATATACATTTTATCACACATCCACAACATTCAAATAGAGGTGCTAAACTGGGCCGTGCCTGGAGAACCAAAGAAGAAAGTGAGGGGGAGGAGAGGCAGGGTCTGGACATGTGACAGTGTGACTGGTCTAATTGTATCAACACAAGCTCCGCCCCCCAGCCAGGTGTTTGTAATCAGAAACACCTGGCTGTGAACAAGCTATTTGTATACATTTTATTTTATTTATTTTTTTTTTTACCACAAAGCTACAAATGTATCTACTAGGAACAGTAGATAATGATATTTAAACCCCATCTACACAGTTTAGTTGCCATAAAGGGTTGATATAGTGTTTAGTTCTACTTCGGCACATAAATCCTGCATATTTAGTTTCTTCTCAAACAGAACACTCTCTGTTCCACCTTGTGATGTCATGTGGTACTACAGGAAGTGCTCCACTGTGTTTTCAAAGTCCATACACCTTGACTAGAATCATTTGGATCATTTCAGCCCTGGAATTTCAATCTGTACTGAACAAACTGTAAAATGAGTTGTTAACTTCAAAAGTACCACTTCATGACATCACAAGGTGGAACAGAGCGTCTTGGGCTTTGGAGATATAGACAGACTAATAATAAAGGTTTGCTCAAACATGTGAAAGAAAACACAACTCCAGATGTTTTCAATGACTTAACGTTATAACATGGCTTAATCATCACAAGAGTCCATTTGTTCTTAAAATAGGACCTTTAAGATTAAGGCAGTGGCTCATGTACAGCAGAGTTATAAGTTTCAGTGCAATAACAATGTTAGAAAAAAAGACACAGGGCTGAGTCTGAGTCTGAGCTCCTCTCACTACTTTTAATGATTTGAACTTCATCTGTGTGAAGTCTGAGCTGTGAGCGTTACTTGGCCTGGTGGCATCACCTGCTTGTCTCTATAGAGATAACTACAATTTTATTACCATACTGTACTATTTTAAATCTTTAAACAATCAACCTGAGGACTTTGGGGAGCACCAGAACTGTGGTAGAAGTACTTTGATATTTTAGATATGCTGACTATGTAATTTGACTAAGGGTAATATCACTCTTTCTCCACAGCCTCAGCCTGGTGATCTGAGTCTCCTCCTCAGAACAAAAGGAGTCCGCTGGAACCAGAGGAGGTCGCAAGGGGAGACAGCTCCTCCACTAGACTGCAGTACCTGGAGGACTAAAAGAACAAACAGATGAGAGCAGTGGCAGTATCACGTCTGTTTGGACTGGTTCACGTCTCTTTAGAGATCTGTAATCTCCAAAGAGACGTGAACCAGTCCAGTCTGGACCCAGCCGTCTGCTTACACTACCCATCATAAGTGCAGTTACTTTAAAGGGGGTATTCTATAAAGTGAGATTAGGCCAAAGCCTGGTTTATTTGGCCAATCCAGGCTCATCAAATCCTCATTTGTTACTTTGGCAACTCAGCTGTTGTAGTAACAAAGGCCCAAATACCTACTTTTATAAACATAGAAGCTTCCTCTGGTGTAGTACATTGTAGTGAAGGTCTGAACATGTTGTCTGTGATTATACATCTGTAACTTGTGGTCTGCTGATATTTGGCCCTTGCCAGTTACACTTAACTCAAATCAGGTAATAGAGAGGAAAAGACCCATGAACCAAAACATGTTCTCTTTGGAAAGAGCACCTGCTTAGTCAAACATTAAGTCTTATAACAGTATTTTATAGGGTATACAAAAAATGACTCCACAGCGCCGCCTAGAAGTGGACCCCTATGGGAATGGAGGTGGACAAATTTTGTCATAGACTGACAAAATGCTCAACAGTGACAGAGCCCCATAAGACAAGCTAGAAAATGAATGGGCACACTGTGATGAACAGGAAGTCGGCCATATTGGCTTCCACTTTTCCTTTTATTGATTATCCCCATCATCCGGCTCCTGACATTTGGCTCTCAGCGTTCTTTGCCCTTTGATTATTTAATAAATATGTTTGAATTTACTAGTTTTTGCCCTACATTAAATAATAAAATAGGTTATAATTTATTTTACTCAATTAAATATGGCAAAATATTCAGCCTGAAAATGACTTTTAATTTTTGTGTTGTGCATTTTGTCTGCCTTAAACTTCATTCAGTGTCTGCAAGATAGCACCAGTCTCTCCAGAGTCCCTCATCTTTAGAGACGAGACACAGCAACAAATCCAACAGTGAGATTCAACTATTACAAATCTGTTTGTAAAGGTTTGGTTCAATAAAGACCAGAGGTGCGTGAGTATACCCAAAAGTAAGAGTAAAGTTTCTTCAGGTAAAAGTACAAAGTAGTGATCCAAAAAATTATTCAAGTGAGAGCAGAAAAGTACCACTCGAGTAAGAGTAACTGTTGGGATGTAACATCTGATTTATAATTTGAAGATAATGTAATTTAGAGGACTGTAGGAAGTTACTGATCTAAAGATAAAGGAATAGCAAGGTAAAAGCTATAGGCATTACATGAGTAGCGGGAGGATTGCAGACTAACTTATTTTTCCCCATTTAGCCACCCTTCTCCTCTTGTGTAATCAATCACCTTTTGGCAACTCTTTTATCATACAGAATCTCCTTTTGTCTAATCAATTGGGTCAGTAAGACATAAACAGCCACCTTGAACCCACAACCTTTGAATGTCCTTGCCATTGAAACTTTTTTTTATCATAGGGATTCTCCTTTTGTGTATGTAATCAATGGGGTAAGATATAAACACTGACTCTGGTGCGACTCAAGCCCACAACCTCCAATGCAAGAAACATTTGCAGAGATGATCACTTTCACAAAGAAAAAAAGCTTTAGGTATTACATAAGTGGAGAGAGCACTGCAAGTTATTGCATTTTGGGACATGTAAATGTGCTCACTTGCATTTGACTTTTGCCGTGTCTCAATTTGCACACTTCACTGGCTGCATCTGAAGTGTGCATCTGAGAAGACTTTGTGCACTTCTGTATCCCATCATGCACCACGTGTGACTTCTTCTACGGGAGAAAAAAGGTATATTTTCTTAAAGTTATGTAATACTAGCTACAATTGAGAAGAAATCACCTATAACAATATATTCATTGATATTCAAAGGGAAACATTAATTCCTTACTTAATTCAAGCTAAACAGAAATAAACGCCTGCGACAATGATACCCTGACTCTTTTTCAATTAAATAATAAATAATTAAAAATAAAACAAATTATTTCAGAGTCCATTTTCAATGTTTAGTTCATTAGTCAGCGGCCGTATAGCTTATTGTTTTTTTGTTTTTGTTTTTTTTAGTCATAGAAAAGTCATTGTTATGATGGCAAGATTCAAGAAACACATATTATAACATAACAAATAGAGACATGGGGGAGAGACATAGATAAAAGTGAATTAAAAGAAGTTGCCAAAATTTACATGTGGGCTCTGTGGTGCAATGGATAGCGCATTGGACTTCTAGGCTTTCAACTGCAACAAGTTTCAGGAGCACTGCAATTCGAAGGTTGTGGGTTCGAGTCCCACCAGAGTCGCTGTGTCTTACCTACCACACACGTGAAAGGAGATTCCTTATGATAAAAATTTGCCAAAAGGTGCTTGCATACACGAGTGCTCTGTGTTGCAATGGATAGCGCATTGGACTTTTAGGCTTTCAACAGCAAGGATGTTCAAAGGTTGTGGGTTCAAGTCCCATCAGAGTAGCTGATTATGTCTCATCTACCCCATTGATTGCATGGATAAAAAGGGATTCCTTATGATTAAAAAAGTTGCATTGGTCTTCTAGGCTTTCAAGTACAAGACAATTCAAAGGTTGTGGGTTCAAGTCACACCAGAGTTGCTGTTTATGTCTTACTTCATTGATTACAAACACAAAAGGAAAATCCTTATGATGAAAAAGTTTTAATGGCAAGGACATTCAAAGGTTGTGGGTTTGAGTTGGACCAGAATCAGTGTTTATGTCTCACCTACCCCACTGACTGCATGGACAAGAGGAGAAAGGTGGCAAAATGGTGTGTTTATGGTTCAATACCCATCCAAACTGAAGTTACAAAAATATGCAAGCAAATGTGTTCAAATCACTTTGAAATTAGTTAGCTTGCAATGGACATTCAAAGCTTGTGGGTTCGAGTCCGACCAGGGTTGCTGTTTATGTCTCATCTACTCGAATGATTATATAGACGGAAGGAGATCCCTTATGATAAAAAAATTGCCAAAAGGTGTTTCAGTGCACAAGGGCTCTGTGGCGCAATGGATAGCGCATTGGACTTCTAGGCTCTCAATTGCAAGGACATTCAAAGGTTGTGGGTTCGAGTCCCATCAGAGTCGCTGTTTATGTTTTACCTACCCCATTGATTGCATAGATAAAAGGGAATACCTTATGATTAAAAGACGTTGCCAAAAGTTACATTGGCCTTGTTACAAAGGTTGTGGGTTCCAGTCTAACCAGAGTCAGTGTTTATGTCTCACCTACCCCACTGACTGCATGGACAAGAGGAGAAAGGTGGCAAAATGGGGTGTAAAATGGATCTATACCCATCCAAATGGAACTTATGGAAGAGAAGGTAATTCCTGACAATAAAATAATTGCCAGACAGTCATAGAGTACGTGAGGACTCTGTGGCGCAATGGATAGCGCATTGGACTTCTAGGCTTTCAACTGCAAGGACATTCAGGAGCACTGCAATTCAAAGGTTATGGGTTTGAGTCCCATCAGACTCATTTGTTATGTCTTACGTACCCCACTGATTACATAGACAAAAGGAGATTCCTTATGATAAAAAAAGACATAAACAGCAATTCTGATGTGACTTGAACCCACAACCTTTGAATTGTCTTGTACTTGAAAGCCTAGAAGGCCAATGCAACTTTTTTAATCATAAGGAATCCCTTTTTATCCATGCAATCAATAGGGTAGATGAGACATAATCAGCTACTCTGATGGGACTTGAACCCACAACCTTTGAACATCCTTGCTGCTGAAAGCCTAAAAGTCCAATGCGCTATCCATTGCAACACAGAGCACTCGTGTATGGAAGCACCTTTTGGCAAATTTTTTTCATAAGGAATCTCCTTTCACGTGTGTGGTAGGTAAGACATAAACAGCGACTCTGGTGGGACTTGAACCCACAACCTTTGAATTGCAGTGCTCCTGAAAGTTGTTGTAGTTGAAAGCCTAGAAGTCCAATGCACTATCCATTGCGCCACAGAGCCCACAGGTACTTTGGCAATTATTTTATTGCACATTTTTGTAACTTCAGTTGGGATGGGTATAGAACCATTTTGCCACCTTCCTCCTCTTGTCCATACAGTTAGTGGGGTAGGTGAGGCATAAACACTGACTCTGGTTGGACTGGAAGCAACATTTGAACTACCTTGTACTTGAAAGCCTAGAAGACCAATGTAAATTTTGGCAACTTCTTTTAATTCGCTTTTATTGATGCAATCAATGGGGTAGGTAAGACATAAAGAACGACTCTGATGGGACTCGAACCCACAACCTTTGAATGTCTTTGCAATTGAAAGCCTAGAAGTCCAATGCGCTATCCATTACGCCACAGAGCCGTTGTGCACTGAAACACCTTTTGGCAATTTATTTATCATAAGGGATCTCCTTCCGTCTATATAATCATTCGAGTAGATGAGACATAAACAGCAACCCTGGTCGGACTCGAACCCACAACCTTTGAATGTCCATTGCAAGCTAACTAATTTCAAAGTGATTTGAACACATTTGCTTGCATATTTTTGTCACTTCAGTTTGGATGGGTATTGAACCATAAACACACCATTTTGCCACCTTTATCCTCTTGCCCATGCAGTCAGTGGGGTAGGTGAGACATAAACACTGATTCTGGTCCAACTCAAACCCACAACCTTTGTAACAAGACCAATGTAACTTTTGGCAACTTCTTTTAATCATAAGGTATTCCCTTTTATCTATGTAATCAATGGGGTAGGTAAAACATAAACAGCGACTCTGATGGGACTCGAACCCACAACCTTTGAATGTCCTTGCAATTAAGAGCCTAGAAGTCCAATGCGCTATCCATTGCGCCACAGAGCCCCTGTGCACTGAAACACCTTTTGGCAATTTATTTATCATAAGGGATCTCCTTCCATCTATATAATCATTCGAGTAGATGAGACATAAACAGCAACCCTGGTCGGACTCGAACCCACAAGCTTTGAATGTCCATTGCAAGCTAACTAATTTCAAAGTGATTTGAACACATTTGCTTGCATATTTTTTGTAACTTCAGTTGTTTTTTGTTTTTTTGTCTTTTATTATCAAAAATAGCATTTTACAAGATAAAAGCACAGTACACGTACAAGAACACATTGGGTTATGTGGGGGGGGGGGGGGGGACGTGGGAAAGGGAAGAACACATGAGGGAGATGGGTAAAACAAGAGAAATAATAAATAAATATGTGTGTGCATACATTGCAAGACAGGTAACATTAGGGCATTTGAGGGGGGGGGGTAAGGTAGGAGACATGAGGGGCTGGGGCAGACGAGGACATTAGTGAGCAAATGTTTAAACATTATAAATCCCATTAAACATCTAGATCCATGATTGTGTTGTTGTCCATTGTCCTGGGGGGGGGGGGGGGGATCAAAAATGGAGGTCGAGCTGTCCTTGGGGGTTGATGGTGATGAGGGTGTTGCGGGGAAGAAGGGGCAGCTGAGGCGGCTGGGGCGGTGGAGGCTGGGCCGTAGTGGGTCCTGGCGACGAACTGACGGTTGGCGGCGGCGACAGGGCGATGGTCGGCCTCGGGCCGCCCCCTTCCGGCCCCGAACAGGAGAGACCAGCGCACCTGGTCGTCCCCTCCGAGGGCAGCCGGCGGTGGGAGACTCCAGTTCAGCCTCCGGGCGAGGAGGTCCTGGAACCGGACCCAGAAGCGGCGGGCGGCACCACATTCGAGAAACAGGTGTTCTAAAGTCTCGGGGGATTCACCGCACACCGGGCAGTCTCTGACGAACTCCGCTGGATTAATGACGTGTAGCTGTATGCATGTGTAGATCAGTCTGTGTTTCAATTTGAATTCGAAATTACCGACTATGTGTGGTGTAAACCATTCGCATGTGTAGGCCCAGATGGATGCGATGTCGTGCGTTGGGAATGTCTGTGACCTTTTATGTTCTGCCGCGGGGCGTCTGAAGACTCCAGGGAGCAGCACTCTATAACAGGTTCGGGTGTTCATCTCGGTTAGCTTCTTCCACACGGTCCCTCCCACCCAGACTTGGAAGTCGAAGCCAGCGGCGGGGGTTTCGTGTCCCCCCGCCCCCGGCCCGGGGGTGTTCCCCCCGGGGGCCGGTGCCCCGCGAGGCGGAGCCCCGGCCCCCAGGAGGGACCCCCACTTGACCTCCATGTTCAGGGCGAAGCGGAGGGCCATGTCGGAGACCGGGGCCCGTCGGAACGTTAGGCCGGCGGCCGCGAAGCGCCCCAGGACGACCCCTACGTCGAGGTCGCACGTGGCGCCCGGCAGGTCGCCGACCCGGACGAACCCCGCTCTCTCAAAGTTCCCGCTCCTCATGTACTCCCGAGGGGCGGGCGGGCTGGACAGGAGGTCCGGGTTGAACCGCAGGGGGATGCTGGACAGCTGCTCGGTCGTGGCCGGCGCGGCGATCGCCGAGGGCCTCAGCGCTCGCCACGCCGCCCACGCCTCACGTTCGAAAGGGGGCAAGCCGTCCAGCATCGAAGGCGGCAGCATCTGGCAGAGCTTGTATATGCCCTGGCTGCCTTCCAGGCCCATGGCGTGGCCGAAGAAGGGCTTCCAGGGGGCGTGACAGAGGGGGTCCAGGAACTTGTGGACCAGTATCAGTCGCAGAGCGTTCTTTTTTGTGACTAGGTCCACAAGTCCCAGACCCCGCTGTCTTCGCCCCCCACGATGGTGTCGTGGGCCACCAGCGTCCTCTTTCCCCTCCAGAGGAAGCGGCCAACGGTCCTCCTCAGTCTGTTAGCGACGTCGCCCGGCAGGTGGAGCACCGTCAGTGCGTGCACCAGCGTGGACATGCAGAGGGCGTTGACGACCAGCACTTTCCCTTTTACAGTGAGCGCCCTGAGGTTCCAGAGCGAGATGGTCTGCCCGATTTTCAGCAGGGATTTCTCCCACTGCTTCTAAGTGGGAGAACGCCCAGCACCCTGTACTGGTCGTCCGCCCTCCGCATGTCCACGCTGAGGCGTGCTGGGGCGACGTCGCCGCAGAACGACACCGATGTTTTGGACCAGGTAACCTCTCCGCCCGAGGCTAGGCAGTAGACGCCTAGCTTGTGGAGAGCCGCTTCCAGGCTCTCCACATCTCAGGCGAAGAGGTTGGTGTCGTCTGCATATTGGATGACCCTCAGCTCGCTTCCGGAGGGAGAGACGATGCCATGGGCATGGGGGTTCTTCTTGATGAGTGCAGCCGGGGCTCCGCCACGATGCTGTACAAAAGAGAGGAGAGGGGACAGCCCTGCCTCACCGATCTGCTTAGCGGGAAGGTGTCAGTCAGCAAACCAATGCACTTCACTCTCGACCGGGCGTTTTGGTAGAGTAGTTGTAACCATGAAATGAATGAATGAACGAGAAAAGGAGCGCCTACCAGGTAAGCACACCTGCAGCACAGGCCTCAACAGCCGTCTTACCACATATAAGAAACATCTCCCATCCCACATCTGAAGAGCCCAATTTAGCTGAGGATTGTTTTGACCCCTCAACCTCTGGGTTGCATACCCGCACACTTCCGCTGTGCTTCCGCTGAAAGTCATTCCAGACGGGAGTCTGGGTCTGCTTACCTCTTATCAACTGCTCCAGGTTGCCAGTTCCCACATCTAGAATCCAACTTTCCAATGTGTGCAGATTTTCAATTCCAATCCCAAACTATTCAACCCCCACAAACAGTCCAAAGTGAACAAAATGTGAACAAAATGTGGATGAATAAAAGAACAGTTATTGAGCGTCTATATCAAGGTTAAATTAGGGTTGTGTCCATTGTTCCGGGGTGGTCAAAAGTGGAGGTCAAGCTGTCCTTGGGGGTTAGTGGTGCTGAGAGTGTTGCGGGGAAGAAAAGTCCTGTTGAAGCGGTGGGGAACAGCCATGTGGAGGTGTCTGAGATGGGTGGTGAGGTGGGTGTTGAAAAGAGTCCAAAGGGGGGCGGTGCACTGTCGATGGAGGTGGATGTTCCTGACGTGATAGATGGTGTACCGGGCTATGGACATTAGGAGTCTGATGAGGGGGAGATTGGGTCTGGGAGATTTCAACACAGCTTTAACCAAATTTGACATATCATGCAATAACTCCTTTCAAAATGATCCCAGCCGATCACTATTGATACAACTCACCCACACCCTCAACTTGACTGAAATATGGCACGTGCTACACCCAAGGGCCAGGGCCTTCTGGAGAAGGCAGGTCGTTCAGGGCGTACTGAAACAGTCCAGGCTAGACATGTGCTTCTCCTCTGGGTGCCTGCTCAGGAATCTGGACAGGGCCGAGTACACATGGACAGGCGTCAGCGATCACTCACCGCTCTCGGTTAGCTTCTCCCTCACGGGGGAGAGGCGAAACGGGGGGCTGTGGGTCCTCAATAACTCTGTACTCCCCGAGGAGAAGTACCAAAAGAGGCTGGACAGGCTCCTTGAAGCTCTCGAGGATGGAAAAACAGTAACAAATAATATAATAGACTAGTGGGAGGAGGCAAAATCAAGAATTAAAAAAATCCACAATAAATTATAGCAAACATAAAAAATGGCTCGAGAGCGTCGAGGAGAACACCCTGCGCCAACGCATCCAGTCCATCTGTGCGGGTGCGGCCTCTCGGGAGGGCCGGGTTAACCCTGAGCTTCTCCAGCTCAGGGCCCGCCTGGAGGCCCTGGAGCTGGAGAAGAGCAAAGGGGCCATTCTCAGGGCCAAGGTGAGGTATACAGTGGAGGCAGTGTGCCCTTCGATGCACACTTCGAATGGTGATTCTAAGGCCAGTTTGGCGAATTGGGACACGGCCTATATGTACCACTAATCAGTGTTCTCTGGTTTATAGACTATGAATGTAAAAATTACATTGTTAGCTCTGTCTCTGTTATTACGTTTTCACGGGGTATATTTTGTTAGTTATGAAGTAGATACAATTGAGAAAAAAAATCACCTTGAATGTTATGTTTGCCTATTGATATTCAATCTAAACAGAAAGAAATGGCTACGATGACGACATCTTGACTTTTCTTCTATTAAATAATAAATCATTAAAAATAACGTTCATAATATACGTATCGTATGCTCAAAGACAGCGGTGGAAGTACGGTCCGTGGTGTAGGCCTGTCCCACTTCAGCAAGATGGCGGCTACACTGAGGAGGACACATTCTCGTCCGGAAGCTTAAAACTATACTTTGAGGAGTACTTCGAAGGGTACCTTCAAAAGGTGCATTTGGGGAATTGAGACACAGCCAACGTCTGCCTTTTCCTGCTACTTTTCTAGAAAACCTGTACAGTAATTTGTTTCTATGATGTAATGATTAGGGAGTCTGAATCCATCTATCTGACTCCATATGTTTAAAGCCTAGAAGGCTTGTGTTGTTTTTTTTTTTTATTCCATGGGTTGCAAATCCCTTTTGTTGAGAGCCTGGATAGCTCAGTCAGTATCAGACTTTTAATCTGAGGGCAAAATCTCTGTATTCTGCGTGAAAAACAGCCTGGACAAATTTGTTTTCAGTAGATTTTGAAAGAGTTTCTGGTATAGCTCCACAGGTACAGTGAACCATATGAAATTTATTCCCAAACCTCACTGCACTGTGGAAGTGCAGGACTATAGTCAGATGGGTGTCAGGCATGACTTTGGTACCAGATTCTATCCAACCATTTAGCCTAAAAAGCTTGTGTATTTTTTGATCCATTCTTCATTAAATTTCTCATACTGAGGGCCTGGGTAGCTCAGTCGGTAGAGCATCAGACTTTTAATCTGAGGGTCCAGGGTTCAAGTCCCTGTTCAGGCAGATTGTTCTTTATGCGAGCAAAAGGAAAGATAGGGAAAGCGCTGTCTCTACTGGCATGAGTTCAAATCTCAGTAGGCCCTTGAAAAGCCTTTGGCAACTATGTTTGATAAAGCTTGAAAGAGAACTTTGTATACTGCACAGCCTAGGTGCAAGAGAGGCAGTTGGAAAAACACCAGACTTCTATTGTGAGGGTCCAGGATACAAGTCCTCATTCAAGTGATTCTAACATTATGTGAGCAAAAGCTCTGTATTCTGCGTGGAGAACTGCCTGGACAAATTGGTCTGAAGTTTAGGAAGCAAAATACGAAGTTTAAATCTATCAACTGAAAAAAGCGTTGTAAGAGTGAAGATGTTTTGCAGCTCGTCCAAGCCGCTTCTTCAGTTCTGGTCAGATTGCTGGTGGCCACTCCCTTATATCTATCTATCTGAAGGGAGGGGCTGACTACACTGAAACTGTAAACATCTATTGTCTCCAGTTTCAGCTGAAACTACCCTATTCAGCCCTTAATGACCCTGCTATTGTTCTCATTGTTCTGTGTCTGAGGATGGAGTTATAGATGGGGGAGAGATCTTTCACACCTTTACACAAAGCTCTAATAAAATAAAGGGAATGTTATGTTAAACGGTCAAGGTCCACGGTGAATTTTGATTTGGAATATAATTTTATCTTTCAAAATGGGTTTCCATTCTATAATGAAAGCCAGTTGTCCAATATCCAAGGAGACAACTTTAGCAGAGGATGGTTTCAATCCATCGACCTCTGGGTTATGGGCCCAGCACACTTCCACTGCGCCACTCTGCTCTGCTGCCGGTGCCACTTCCCCCACCTCGGACTTGCTACGATTTACCAACCTGGTAAGGTTCACAGTTGAGCCTGTAAGTCCTGGACTCCCTGGAATATCCCTGGCAGTTTTTTCATGATAGACAATTATCTTGCCAGATGGACTTGCCTTGAACATCAGACCCTAGCCCTACCATAACCCTGCTTTCATGATACAATCATTTTCAGCTCATGGTAGTGGTGTTCTGTTACTTGTGCAGAAGAACAATGGCTTAGCATTGATGTCCTTGCTGCTGCCAGGTGGACTCTATTCATGAGAGAAAGGTAAGTAAACTTGCCGAAACCTGCCTTTGATGGGTGTGAGGCAAATTTGATGATCACTACACTACGTAAACCACATGCAAGAACCTCTTGTAAGCTACTTCACCAAAGTTAATTTTGATGAAATTTTTCGACACAATGGTTGGAAAAGGGCAGTTGCACTCCTCGTCGGGGAATCGAACCCCGGTCTTCCGCGTGACAGGCAGAGATACTGGCCACTATACTAACGAGGACTGGTACAGCTGGGAAGGACTGGAAATGATTCTAGAGCTTGGAAATCATGGTTCCACAGCTCATGGTAGTGGTTTTCTGTTGCTTGTGAAGAAGAACAAAAGATTAGCATTGATCTAATCATTGCTGCTGCCAGGTGGACACTATTCATGACAGAAAGGTAGCTGAACTTGCCTAAAACATTTGATGGGTGTGACGCAATCTTATCAACCACTACTGCCAAGTACATGGCAAGGAGTCAACATAGCAGCTTGTGTTTCTGCCTGGTTTCAAACCGGGGACCTTTCGCGTGTTAGGCGAACGTGATAACCACTAGGTTAGGTGAATTAGCATTGATCTCATTGCTGCTGCCAGGTGGACTCTATTCATGACAGAAAGGTGTCAACATATCAGCCTGTGTTTCTGCCTGGTTTCGAACCAGGGCCCTTTCGCATGTGAGGCGAACATGATAACCACTACACTACAGAAACTACAAAGAAGCAAATTTATGCAAGTAACTTTAGCCCTACCGTAACCATACCCCTAGTTTTGACACCAACCCGGAGCTAAAGACCTAAAGATCTTACTGTTAAAAGTCCGCTGGACTGCATTACCCATGATGCACCTGTTAATATTGTAGTTCTAGAAAGGCCGTGGCCCGCGAATTCATTGTACCGCATTACAGTGTTAGGAGCGGAGCCTTATGTTCGCAGGTCATCCTACCCAATCTTGTGTGTATGAGTCCTGTGTGCGTTCATGCGATGTAAGTATTGTTTGTAATTGGTTACGAATGCTGCTCCAGGTGCTCCATGTGCAATTACTACATAACAACGCCTCAGTTGTCTCCATCGATGGGCCATCCAATTCCAATAGCTCATATTCTTCACTGCATCTGCCTGTAAATAGCGCATTTACTCATTTTGTACAGTTTTGTCCATTTGTTTATTATTACATTTATACGAACCCTTAAGGTTTACGTAGAAGTTATTTTATTGTGTTAGAGCGCCCCCTGTGGTTCTTTGTTTTATAACATGCCATTTTTCCCTGTTCATTCATTGTATGGCTTAGTGGTGTTTCTGGTTTTGCTAATATACATATATACTTTGTCTCTCAGATAACCACACACACACACATATACACACATCTACATGGGGATACACGCAAACAGACTGAGGAGGACCGTCGGCCGCTTCCTCTGGAGGGGGGAGAGGACGCTGGTGGCCCACGACACGATCGTGGGGGGCGAAGACAGCGGGGGTCTGGGACTTGTGGACCTAGTCACAAAAAAGAACTCTTTGCGACTGAAACTGGTCCGCAAGTTCCTGGACCCCCTCTGTCACGCCCCCTGGAAGCCCTTTTTCGGCCACGCCATGGGCCTGGAAGGCAGCCAGGGCATATACAAGCTCTGCCAGATGCTGCCGCCTTCGATGCTGGACGGCTTGCCCCCATTCGAACGGGAGGCGTGGACGGCGTGGCGAGCGCTGAGGCCCTCGGCGATCGCCGCGCCGGCCACGACCGAGCAGCTGTCCAGCATCCCCCTGCGGTTCAACCCGGACCTCCTGTCCAGCCCGCCCGCCCCTCGGGAGTACATGAGGAGCGGGAACTTTGAGAGAGCGGGGTTCGTCCGGGTCGGCGACCTGCCGGGCGCCACGGGCGACCTCGACGTAGGGGTCGTCCTGGGGCGCTTCGCGGCCGCCGGCCTAACGTTCCGACGGGCCCCGGTCTCCGACATGGCCCTCCGCTTCGCCCTGAACGTGGAGGTCAAGTGGGGGTCCCTCCCGGGAGCCGGGGCGCCGCCTCGCGGGGCACCGGCCCCCGGGGGGAACACCCCCGGGCCGGGGGCGGGGGGACGCGAAACCCCCGCCGCCGGCTTCGACTTCCACGTCTGGGTGGGAGGGACCGTGTGGAAGAAGCTGACCGAGATGAACACCCGAACCTGTTATAGAGTGCTGCTCCCTGGAGTCTTCAGACGCCCCGCGGCAGAACACAAATGGTCACAGACATTCCCAACGCACGACATCGCATCCATCTGGGCCTACACATTCGAATGGTTTACACCACACATAGTCGGTAATTTCGAATTCAAATTGAAACACAGACTGATCTACACATGCATACAGTTACACGTCATTAATCCGGCGGAGTTCGTCAGAGACTGCCCGGTGTGCGGTGAATCCCCCGAGACTTTAGAACATCTATTTCTCGAATGTGGTGCCGCCCGCCGCTTCTGGGTCCGGGTCCAGGACCTCCTCGCCCGGAGGCTGAACTGGAGTCTCCCACCGCCGGCTGCCCTCGGAGGGGACGACCAGGTGCGCTGGTCTCTCCTGTTCGGGGCCGGAAGGGGGCGCCCCGGGGCCGACCATTGCCCTGTCACCGCCGCCAACCGTCAGCTCGTCGCCGGGACCCACTACGGCCCAGCCTCCACCGCCCCAGCCGCCTCAGCTGCCCCGGCCGACCATCGCCTGGACCATCGAGCGGAGAACCGTGCGTTCCCCCACCACACTCCGGGACACCCGCCGGACCAGAGCACCCCAGACCACCGCACCCCAGACCACCGCACCCCAGACCACCGCTCTCCAGATCATCGCACCCCAAATCTCCGGACCCCAGACCACCGCACCCCAGACCACCGCACCCCAGACCACCGCACCCCAGACCATCGCTCCCCAGACCATCGCTCTCCAGATCATCGCACCCCAAATCTTCGGACTCCAGATCATCGCACCCCAGACCACCGCACCCCAGATCACCGTCACCACCATCGTTCACCCGACCGTCCACCCGACCCTCCACCTGATCACTCCTCCAGACCCAACCTTCCCCTCATCAGACTCCTAATGTCCATAGCCCGGTACACCATCTACCACGTTCGGAACATCCACCTCCACCGACAGCGCACCGCCCCCCTTTGGACTCTTTTCACCACCCACCTCACCACCCACCTCAGACACCTCCACATGGCCATTCCCCACCGCTTCAACAGGACCCTTCTTCCCCGCAACACCCTCATCACCATCAATCCCCAAGGACAGCTCGACCTCCATTTTTGATTCCCCCCCCCCCCCCCCCCAGGACAATGGACAAAAACACAGGTCATAGATCTAGATGTTTAATGGGATTTATAATGTTTAACATTTGCTCACTAATGTCCTCGTCTGCCCCAGCCCCTCATGTCTCCTACCTTACCCCCCCCCCCCCAAATGCCCTAATGTTACCTGTCTTGCAATGTATGCACACATTTATTTATTATTTCTCTCATGTTTTACCCACTTCCCTCATGTGTTTTTCCCTTCCCCACGTCCCCCCCCACATAACCTAATGTGTTCTTGTACGTGCACTGTGCTTTTATTTTGTAAAAATGCTATTTTTGATAATAAAAGACAAAAAAAAAAAAGCTAAAGACCTAAAGATCTTACTGTTAATATTGTAGTTCTAGAAAGGCCGTGGCCCGCGAATTCATTGTACCGCATTACAGTGTTAGGAGCGGAGCCTTATGTTCGCAGGTCATCCTACCCAATCTTGTGTGTATGAGTCCTGTGTGCGTTCATGCGATGTAAGTATTGTTTGTAATTGGTTACGAATGCTGCTCCAGGTGCTCCATGTGCAATTACTACATAACAACGCCTCAGTTGTCTCCATCGATGGGCCATCCCATTCCAATAGCTCATATTCTTCACTGCATCTGCCTGTAAATAGCGCATTTACTCATTTTGTACAGTTTTGTCCATTTGTTTATTATTACATTTATACGAACCCTTAAGGTTTACGTAGAAGTTATTTTATTGTGTTAGAGCGCCCCCTGTGGTTCTTTGTGTTATAACATGCCATTTTTCCCTGTTCATTCATTGTATGGCTTAGTGGTGTTTCTGGTTTTGCTAATATACATATATACTTTGTCTCTCAGATAACCACACACACACACACACACATATACACACATCTACATGGGGATACACCACCGCAAACTCTGTGTAACAATCAGCCCCTCGATGTCATTTGCTCCCTCCTCCTGAAATAAACATCCCTGAACCATACAAGTGAAGTTTGCCTGTTCCTTCTGACCGAGGACAACTCAGTTGAAGACGGCTCAGTAATCAGTGCATGCCAGATGCACACAGTACCTTACAAAGTGGTCCTTCGAGCCGGATAGTCTTTGGCTGAGTTATCAAGATGGCAACTTCACCACACAAAGTTGAGGCTCCTCAGGATCAGAGTCCACAGCATAGTCCCCGTCCATGCAGGAGCAGGAGGCTTCCGGAATATCTAACAGACTATGAACACGGCCTGCTGGATCCAGAGGTATCGCCTGACTACAGCCCGGATGAAAGGAATAAATGGGAGAAGATGGAGAGTGCTTGGGACAGAGTGCTGACAACAATGCAGGAGATGCAAGTCACCATGAGGGAAACCAGCAGTGCATTATCCAGGCGTGTGGAGAAACTGGAGTGAGATTGTAAGTCCTCCAGCCCTCTCGATCAGCGCAGTGATGCCCCTACACAATGTCGAGCCGCTTCCCTCCCTCTTGCTCTCAAACCAGTTCCACTGACTGTATCGGTACCAGGCCCCAGGCAAAATACCAGAACTCCCCTGAATCTGTTAAGAGCAGTTGAACCCGCTGCTGTAGGTACGAGCCTTGCCCAGCCTGCATTTCAGTTGGCTCCTCCATCGAGTCCTATAGCACAGCCTACCGTAGCTCCTGGGCACCAGCCGGCCCCTATCCCTATAAGCCCTGTTATTCTACCAGCTGCACTGCCCCCAGGTCCTGCAGTCCAGCCGAGGGTTAATCCAGTGGTCCAGCCTGGGCCACAGCCTACACGTCAGCCCAGTGCCTTTCACCCCTTGCCTCGACCCGCACTGCAGCCTGCTCCTCGGACTGCTCCTCAGCCCAGATCAACATCATTAATTCCGCCCGTGCTTCAGCCTACGTCACTGCCGGTGCCATCACCTGGGGTGAGTCATATTATCCATCCTGGGCATCAACCTGTCACCCAGGTGGACCCGGCTACATCCCAATATTATCCACAACCAGGGGCAGAGGCACAACAGCCTGTTACTTATAACCAGCCATATGTAGCTCCTCCAACTGATGCAGCCAGTCATTACTATTCTACGTACCCTTTAGCCTATGTTACCCCACCAGAGCCTGGGCCATATCATCCTCTCCAGATGCTGTAACACAGCCTAACTTAATGGAGATGATGGTAGCATCTTCATATGGCATTCCAGGTCACCTGAAGTCTGAACAAGATTGGAAAGTTGGATTTTAGATGTGACACTAGATAAAGGAACTGGCAACCTGGAGCAGCTGATAAGAGATAAATAGATACTGGGCTCGTCCGGGATTTGAACCCGGGACCTCTCGCACCCAAAGCGAGAATCATACCCCTAGACCAACGAGCCACAAAATGCTAAGCTTCAACTGTAGCATGACCAACCATTGACTGACTTTCCTATCGAGGTGCACACAAATGCTTTTTGGTGTACTTTGACAAGATTGTATACACCAAACCTTTCAGTTGGATACAACTGCTTATAGCTCAGCATTTGATAAATGGGCAAATGCTATGAGATGTTTAGCTTTATACATAAATACCAGTCTCCTCAGAGACTGTCAAAAATTGCCATATCCGACTATTTTTCAAGTCATCCAGGCGGGGTATTGGGTAAAGTTTTCAACTAGCAATAATCGCGCCTCGGATAGACCTCATAGGCTACGATACTGCCACTGCGCAAAGCTAAAATTTGTTTGGAGCTAAAATTGGCTGGCCTTGGTTTTCCTTACTTCCTGGTCATGGTAGGTTAATTGTACGCGGAGCAAACCTTTGACTAAGCATTGGCTGAGAGAAGAGGGCGACTTTGAAAAATGATTGCCTATAACCAGTGTTGGGAATAACGGAGTTACATTATAACGGCGTTACTAACTGCATTACTTTTTCACTAACGGAGTAATCTAACTAATTACTTTTCCCAGCGTCCTAACGCCGTTACCGTTACTGACTATAAAATGTGGCGCGTTACTTTTAATTCAGTTCACTCTTCACTTCATCAGAGTCTCTCAGCCGAGGAGCTGCAACGCGGCTCGGGGTGAGACAAAAGGCTTGTTTGAGATGAGGCGGGTGCAGATACTATCGCCGTTGATCGGTGCGCGGTGCATGCCGGTTAGTTTTGTGTCCAAGATGCCACCGACTTGCACTGACATAACCTGTGCGCCGGTAACGGGAAGTTTTTGAGCAAGGCGAGCGCAGCAGCTCTCCACCGCCAGCGGCCGCCTGCATGGACTACAAATGCTTAATGCATGATGGGAAATGATGTCCTGTCCACACGTGCATCGACAGCTGATTGGATGGATAGATAGATAAATAAAGCAATAGATATGTGTTAGAGGGATTGTATGAATCTTTTAATGAATGTTAAAGAGTTGGATAAAGTTCAGTTTATGTTAAAATGAGAGTGATTAATATTTGAATACTGGGCAGAGAATTACAGTGTGTGGCCAGAAAAGCTTAAAGGTTTTGTCTTATTTTACATGGTTTACATTTGAATGCCTTAGTTTTGCAATACATTGCAATGATTTTTTTCAGTATTATAATGAAAAAAATATTTGAAGTACAGTTGTCTGAAATTGCTTGACATGTTGATTTATTTGCATTTCAAATAACATTTTTTATATATTTTTTTTTATTTTTGATACATTCTATAATGTACTTGTAAACAAATACAATATAGTGGCAATCTGTTAAAATGAAATAAATGTTAAAGGTTCACATCTGTTGTGTTTTTATTGTTTTAACATAATAAGTAACGGCATAGTTACTTTGCCTAGTAACTAGTTACTTCTCCCAAAAAGTAACTGAGTTACTAACTCAGTTACTTTTTGGGAGAAGTAACTTGTAACTATAACTAATTACATTTTTGAAGTAAGATGCCCAACACTGCCTATAACACTTTGAAAGTTGTTGGTAACATGCTTTTTGAAGCCAGGCTTTGTGAAAACCGCGTCTCCGCATCATTCTGCACCAGCGTCATCACACTGCTACACAAGAAGGACAGCAAATTGGACTTGGAAAATTACAGACCCATCTCACTACTCAACACAGATTACAAAATACTCGCTAAAGTTCTCGCCAACAGTCTTAGATTAGTCATCGCGTCCGTCATCAGCCCGACCCAATCATATAGCATTCCACACCGGGACATCGCTGACAACATTCTCACCAACAAGTACCTCATTAGACACATGCACCACACGGGGTGCCGCCCGTGTGGTGCATGTGTCTCTTTCAGAGATCTTTCACACCTTTACACAAAGGTCTAATAAAATAAAGGGAATGTTATGTTAAACGGTCAAGGTCCACGGTGAATTTAGATTTGGAATATAATTTTATCTTTCAAAATTCCTTTCTATAATGAAAGCCAGCTGTCCAATATCCAAGCAGACAACTTTAGCAGAGGATGGTTTCGATCCATCGACCTCTGGGTTATGGGCCCAGCACGCTTCCGCTGCGCCACTCTGCTCTTCTGAGATTTTGTGTTTGTGTGGAAGTAAAAATCTACTAACATAGAATTAGGAGGTCAGGGTCTTCTGCATTAAATACATGTGGGCAAAAGGGGTAGCAACGAGAAAAGGAGTGCCTACCAGGTAAACACACCTGCAGCACAGGCCTCAACAGCCGTCTTACCACATATAAGAAACATCTCCAGTCCCACATCTGAAGAGGCCAATTTAGCTGAGGATTGTTTTGACCCATCAACCTCTGGGTTGCATACCTGCACACTTCCATTGATTACATTTTTGGGCAATATGCACACCTGTCCGACAAAATCAGACTTAAAATTTGTAATCATAAATCTGTTTTAATCCTATAGTGTTGGATGCTATCGTCTTCGATAGAGCATGGTTGCGGACTTTCCATTACCCTAAGTCCCCAACCAATTGTGCAATCATGTAAATTCAAACGGCATCTCAAAGCAGAGGCATGGGGTTCTTTGAATATTTTATTGTCATTACGGTAACGTACTTACGTTGTCCCTAGAAAATGACGAATCACAGTGCAGGTCCTGGGGCGAATTTTCCCAGTTGTTTATTTGATGCGTCAAAAGAAAAATACTAATGGATATGTAAAATAGAGGTAGTTGTGAGAAAAAAATGTAGTATATTATGTTACTTCCTTGAACATGATTTTTATGGCTAAAAAAGAATAAAAGTCTAGGTGAGCTACACTGGTCTATAATGTACTAAGAGTTAAGAAATCATCCACTTGGATGAAGCGTATATGTAATTTTACTACACGAAGATTGCTGGTCTGTTATAAAATCTTCAGGGAATCAGATGGGGCTCGAACCCACAATCCATTTTAGGATTACATGCCAGCACACTTCCGCTGTTGGAGCTTGGAGGCACGTATCCAGTGGGTATTCTTTGGTTCCTACGTGGAACTTCGCTACTTGGAAAAAGGGCTTTAGAACAGAGCAGTAGAGTTCAGAGATCACTCATTAACAGCTCTAGTTCAGTCAGTAAGGAGCTCTATATGTCTGTAATGGTGCATCTGCTCCACTAGATGGCAGCAGACCAACACATTTTATTATCTGGTAAAGCACAACATCTGCAATTTAAGACTTGCAGCTTACAGCTTACAGGTGCAGTGTGGACCAAAAGAAGGAATGTAGACATAGTAATGCCATACTGTGATCAATTATAGGCCATCTCCATGGAGAAATGCATATGTAAAATCTATCAAAAGGTGCTTTATTCTTCTGGACTCCTTTCCCTTTGTGCACTGATTCTGATTCAATTCTGTTAATTTTTAAGAGTATATTTCATCTTTAAAGTGTTTATGACAGATTTGACTACTGTTTTCACAAAAATATAGTCAACAATATTATTTGTATTTATTTTATTTTATTTTTTTATTTTTTTCTAGTTTAATCTACTTTAATTTTAGTGAAAGTTACAATTTTACTCACAGGTTGGATGTGGGCAGCCGATATGACATACACAGAAGCCTTTTCAGTCCTAGCAAGCATAATATTAAAAATGGACAAAGCCTATTTACATAATAGTTATGATAAAACTAATAAAACACAATTATTTATGCTAGAAAAATGTCTCCATTTTGGATACAATTTTTGGTGTTGATGACATAGGTCGAGGGATTCTGTTTTAGAACTCAGAGATACTTTCTATATATTTAACACAGGTACTATCCCACCAAACCAATTCAGAATTAGAAAACCATGAAAAATGCACTTTAAATGTTCAAAAGATTAACTTAAAATGCTTACACTAGATGGCAGGATAGAATCACTTTTCTTTCTTTGGAGTGATGAGGGGATTGTCAACACAACAAGAGCTAGTGTAAGCAGAGACTCTGCTTAAGACAATTACTTACCAGAAACATGGAAAATGAATTTTATTAACATGTAACATATGCCAATAGGCTTGAAACCTTTATTATTATTATAATAATAATAATTATTATTATTTTACTTTTTAAATGTGTGGTTGGACAGGAGATACCCTGCTGTCCAATGTCTGGTTCCTCTTCCTCAAACCTATGTTCTTGGTTCAGATCAACTGTTTCTCCTGGAGTTCAGCCAGCTTCTGCACAAACACAAATAGAAATACAAGCAACAATGCATTTCCAATTAGTCTGACTTGTGTTTAAAGGCACACTCTAACTTTTGTAGTGGGGTGTTTTCACAGAGCTCAACAGTCCCAAACCACTTCGAAGTCCGCTCTGGTTCCAGAGGTAAATTTTCCATAAATTTTCCCACTAGACTTTTTCAAAAATTCAAATAATGTCTAAAAAGTCTGAGAACTACTGGCTTAGGACAATCCATAGTATGGCAATAAACGTATGGAGACAAACAGGTGAATGCAACCAGGCCAAGGTAAAGGTTAGATCTGTGGAGAGGTGATGCCGCTCACTGTAAGAATCCATAATAGATATGTTTAATAAAATTCCGTGGAACATTCCATCAGTCCATCCATTTTCATCCGCTTATCCGGGGCTGGGTCGTGGGGGCAGCAGTCTAAGCAGGTACTCCCAGCAATGTTCCCTCTAATTTTTCACGAGTTTGAGCAAACACACAAACTCCCTGAGCGGTCCCATGGACCACTGTGAGCGACATCAGACGTGCGCACTGTGGTCATGCTGCATCACATCCATCCAAGTTAAATGGTTTATTAAAAGAATCAAATTACCACATTTACATTTCTGTTATAAGACTTTTAATTAAGTGCTTTAGCCACTTATACAATGAAAATGACAAAAATCTTGTTCATGACCTGTGTAGTATGTTAATGCTATTGGAAGTATAAATATTTAATTTTAACTATGGCAAAACATGAGCTTCCAACCAAACCAAGACAACTGTAAACTCCAATGCTGAAAACACACTTAACATATTTATAATAAAGCTCTGACTTGTATTATGAGTATAAGCCATTGTGTGAAGCTTTGTGCACTGAGTGAGTTTGTCCTACTGTGTCTGGGAGACAGTCCGTTAATTCTTTTTCAGTATATGACACGATCATTTCACGATGATTTTTACAACTCATAAACTAGTGACAGTCAATGACCAACACACACTGAGAGGAATCTGTATCTGCACAGCTGCTCTACTACTACATTTACATATCATATCAAAACACAATATATGTGTATTTGTACATAAAATATATTCAAAACAAGTGGTATAGGTCAAAATAAATATATATTTACAAACCACACACTACAAACAGTGTGGCAGTCATTCTGTGACAGAGGTTGGAGGATCGAGTCCCGCTCGGACCAACTTCTGTCATTGTGTCCTTAGGCAAGACAATTTGCCCAAGTGGTGTGTGTGTGATGATTGGTGGTGGTCGGGGGGTGCAGATTGGCATTAGCTAATGCTAATGATTACACATAATACACATTTGACCCACAATTAAGTCAATAGCAGAATAAACCACACTTACCGATCAGGGACAGCATCCAGTCCATCAAATCATAAGGTCCTCTGCTCCTGAGTCCATCATGAGATCTTCACTCGGTTCCATGAACCGCTCCGGGTCCAAGATGCCTCTAGTTTAACTTGTACAAACATCCACAGTGTCCTCGGTCGCGTACTTCCTTTGTTTTGTCCGTTTCGTCATGTTTAAAACGCAAAACTGCTGCAAAACAGTGCGTAAAATTACGCAATTACGTGTGCGTAATTTTACGCGCGGATCTTTGCCCGAGGGTGGGCCGCTGGAACATTAAGGGGTTAAACTGCACTTAGAATCATTAGCGAGTTTTCGCTCTATGTCGGCCACATCGGCTAAAACACTGGGAGCGGCGCATAAGGACGCCTGTCAATGACGCTGATAAACTGCGCAAATACGTTTGTGAATCACATAATTGTCTGGAGCAGCTCGTCCCCGGTCACACTCACTGACTCACATTGAAAAATTGTGCAGAATGAATTGTTGTGTGTTTATTTTATTTTTCAATTCCGGTTCAATTTTTTTTTTGTCACCTATAACATCATATTTACCAATTGATATTCAAAAGGAAAGATTAATTCCTTACGTCATTCAATTTAAACAGAAATAAACACCTGTGACTGTGAATGAAACACGTGAAAAATGTTTACAAAAAGATAAAAAGATAAAAGAATAATTGGTAAGCAGCACACCAGATGAAATAAGATCAGGTTTATTCTTAACAAAGAATGCTCCTTGCCTGTTTGTTGTTTGGGTCTTTGCATTGTATACCTCTAAATATATTTTTAGAGGTTTTATTTCTTTGAAGTGCCATGAAAAGATGCATCCTTCAGTCATTCAGCGACCCAAATCCTAGTCGTTTTCCACTGTGAAAACCATGTCGGGTGCTGGTACGGAGAACATCCAAGCCATCAATGCCTCCGTGCCAGCGCCGTGCCAGGCAGAGACAAGAGGTCAAATGGAGGGCCCGGCAAGTCCCACTACAGCGAGAAGTGGCATTAGGATGAAACATATCAAGATCAGGCAGAGTTACACTGGATGACTGAACGATGCGCTGGGATCATGTGTTCTTAAATCAAAGACAGCAAAGCGCTCTACTGTTATTTTGTTCATCTGTTTTGCTCTAAAAGAAGGATTTAACTTATTTGCTGGGATAGTAATGGAAAATTGTAAACTTATGGATGGGAGGTGGGTATCAAGTCTTAATATAATGCATTCAGCAGTTTTATTTTATTTTATTTTTTTAAGAATATCTTTTTTGTGTTGGCTGCCTATCAGTTAAGTATAGTTCAGGGCACCGCTTAAACCACAAACAGGATCTGTCTGCACAGTGTCTCTCACCACAGCAAATAATAATAATAATAATAATAAGTATAGTATTATAAAATGAAATCAATGTTTAGGCTATTTTCAAGAATATTGTTATTGCTTTTTGCTCTTTCTTTCTAGAACTATTTAATTAATTTAGTTTTAATGTAAAAGTGCTTTGTCTACTCAGTAGATGAATTCATTTGTTGGGTTAATTCATTCTCCTCAGTTTAGCAACTATAACCTACCCCAGAATGGCTGCATACAAACCTTCTGTATCCTGATCATATTTATTCCATTCTAGGACATGTATCTGTGCAGGTGGCCACAGCACTACAGGACATCAGAGCAGGTGTCTGCACAGCTGTCAGCTGGGCCTACTGGAGCAAAGTACAATCCATCAGTAGGCTATTTACAGGGATCTTAGTTAGATTGAAAAAAAGGATAAACAGGTCTATTAGAAATCTGACACATGTATCAATTTTGGCCTGGATATTTTAGACTAGTGGACTTTGAACAGAGAGGGACATTCAGCAAATTGTCAAAGAGAGTCTGCTGTCCCGACATTGAGACAGGTCGGCCTACGATGCATGTAAAAGGAGCTATAGATCATATTTGACAGGCTGTAGGTTATATACACTGGTGGAACTTAACAAAGTAAACATAGTAAAGTATTGTACTTTTAGGTATCTGTACTTTACTTAAGAAAAGTTTAAAGTAGATACTTTTTACTTTTACTTCACTTCATTTGATAGCAGTATCTGTACTTTCTACTCCATTACATTTTTTAACTGGACTGAAAAGTAAAAGTATTCTTATTATTGTTTGAGCCCTGCTGAAAAGGCTGAGGGTTTATTTTTAACAGGTTCATAGTTTGAGCAAACAAAGATATACAAATAAAAACAACTAGATTCAGTAGTTTCTATTGAGCAAAATTCAGCACAAATCGTTATCAAAGTCAATACATTTGAAACCTTACAGGACCTCAAAATATGAGCAAACTTACTTCTTACTCTTTAAGTACATCTGAAACAGGTACTTTCTTTGCTCCTGTATGTGAACTTTTACTTAATTAACAAAATAGAGTATTTCATCCAACCCGGTTATAGGTCACGCAAAGATGCGCGCGTGCTGACGTCAGTGCGCACATGCGTCCTGTTTTTGTTGTGGTTGTTGTTGCCAAGCGCCTCACTGCAAACTTTGCAAACCTCGGCTGCGCCAAAACCTGCACTTGTGAACTTCATTTGACGATTTCATCGGAAAATACATCACTTTGGGACCCAGACTTCACCCACACTTCTACTGACCGCCTCCTGACTCTGACTGCGAGACTTCTGGGAGAAAAACACGTGAGGTTTGTGACTTTCCATGTTCACGTTAGTCCTTATGGCAGAGGTGTTCATTACGTCCATCGCGAAGGCATTTTGGGTAGACCACGTCCCGTCATCCATCCAGTCACACGACTAATATACAGGACAACAGTCATACAAACCTTCAGTCAGATTACACCTGACCGTAGGTCACATCATGGGCGCTGCACACGCATAAACAAGCGCGAGTTAGTTTAACCCTATAGCGTCGGATCCTATCGTCGCCGATAGAGCGCGGTTGCGGACTTTTCAGCAGCGTAACTCCGCAACCAGTCGTGCTCTCATGTAAATTCAAACGGCGTCTCAAAGCGGAGACATGGGGCTATCTAAATATTTTACCATCATTACAGTAATCTGCCTCTGTTGTCCCTCGAAGGTGACGAATGAGAGCGCGGGGCTGCAGGGATTTTCCCAATCATTTATTCGATGCGTAAAGGCAAGGCAAGTTTATTTGTATAGCACAATTCGTACACAAAGTAATTCAAAGTGCTTTACAGAATAAGAAGGACGTTAAAATCACACAAATAAAAACATGAATAATCACAAATAATCATCATAAATCATCGTAAAAGAAAAAATACGGATGGATGTGTAAAATAGAAGTAGTTGTGTGAAAAAATGTCGTAAATTCTGATACTTCGTTTAACATGATTTTTATGGCTATAAAAAAAAAAGACAAAACCGTAATCAACATGATTAGCTCTGTTATCGCTTTCAAACGAAAAATGCAATTTTACTCCTGGCTGTCAGAAGCTACTGCCCGAACTATGCATCCCTCACTCATCCCATTCAGTGTCATCAGAGCAGTAATCATCATTCAAGTAATTATGAACATGTAAGAGGTTCAGTTGTGTTGTGCAGTATTATCTCATGACGTTGTGCAAGGTACATCAAAATGCACTGTACATGTAAGAATTCATAATACATTTACAAATAAATATATGTTTAACATTTTTGTATTAGGTGGTAGATCTTTCAGACGCGATCAGTGTGTGTGAGTTTATGATTTCCGTTTCATACAAAATGAAAATGATTAGGCTGTGTGTATAGGCCACAGAGGCTGGGAGTACTCAGTACTCAAATACAGTACCATATTTACTCTAGTAACTTTTTAAAGAAATTGTAGTTATTTCACAGTGCTTTTCTAGCAGCATACTTTTACTTGAGTAATAGCTTATTATTGGAGTAACAGTACTCTTACTTGAGTAAAAGTTTTGGCTACTTTCTCTTCTCACTGTGAGTAAGATTACAAGTTTTTGTTGACAATACAGTACTACATTGTTTGAACATTTGTGTTTCTTGCAATATGCCTCCAGATGTGATTTCATTTTGCTAATTTTTATGGTCTGTCATTTGAAAATACCAGATTTTGTGCATTATTCAATATTTTGTCCTTTCAAAAAAACTATTAACCTTCTGGACTTAACGTTAGACTACCAGAAGACCATACATTTTCACCTACTGCTTTTTGCATTGTTGCCTTTCAGTGGCTGAGAATAAAGTGTTGTACAGGACACTTTTGAGGTCCACACAGTGTGTCAAATGAATGTGTATGTTGAAATAGAGATGCACTCACTAATTGGGTACCTCTGTGCATAAAAGCATTGTAACATGTGTAACATGTCTTCGCTCTACAAATATAGTTGACCTTAAAACATGACAAATTCACTTTATTAGTTCAGAGTAATACATAAGTTACATAAATCAATCAAAATACTGTTGATCAAAACCACTGTTGATCTAGTACTGCAGACACTGTGAGGCCAAGCATATATATATATGTATATATATATGCCTCACTATATATATATAGTGAGGCAAATAAGTATTTGAACACCTTGTGATTTTGCAAGTTCTCCCACTTAGGCTGTCATTTCTCAGCGACAGCCCAGAAACTTTACTGATCTAGAGAAGATCTGTGTGGAGGAGTGGGCCAAAATCCCTCCTGCAGTGTGTGCAAACGTGGTGAAAAACTACAGGAAATGTTTGACCTCTGTAATTGCAAACAAAGGCTACTGTACCAAATATTAGCACTGATTTTCTTAGGTGTTCAAATACTTATTTGCAGCAGTAACATACAAATACATTATTTAAAAAAATCATACAATGTGATTTCCAGATTTTTTTTTAATTATGTCTCTCACAGTGGACATGCACCTAAGATGAACATTTCAGACCCCTCCATTTGCTGTATTCTTGTATGTGAGCCCTGTTTCATCAATGTCTGACACAAATGTTTCTCTCCACAGATCTGTGTGAGCCAAAACCCAGACCTCCTGCTCAGGTCCAGACCTCCTGCACAGGTCCAGACCTCCTGCACAGGTCCAGACCTCCTGCACAGGTCCTCATATCTGGAGCTAAGTCCTCACACATTCATGGACATAGTCGTATACACATTTAGGCAAACACACACCTACATAAGCACACACATATACACTCACCCACTCATGCAAACACACACACTGCCTCCTTCTTTCACTGCTCCTGCTATGCCCACCTTTGCTGCTCCTTCTGTGCCTCTCCCTCCTGCTATCCCCCTCGCTGCTCCTGCTACCCCCATCCCTGCTCCTCCTGCTAGCCCCCTCCCTGCTGCGCCCCTCCCTGCTGCTCCTTCTATGCCTCTCCCTGCTGCTCCTGCTATTCCCCTCCCTGCTCCTTGTGCTATGCCGCTCCCTGCTCCTCCTGCTATCCCCCTCCCTGCTGCTCCTGCTATTCCTCTCCCTGCTCCTCCTGCTAAGCGCCGCAATGTTCCTCTTCTTCTCCCTGCTCGTCTTGCCATGGCCCGCCTTGTTCCCTTTGCTAAGCCCTGCGTTGCTCCTCCTGCTACTACTGCTGTGCCCCGCCCTGTTCCTCTTGCTAAGCCTCTCCCTACTGCTCCTGCTCTGCCACTCCTTACTTCTCATTCTCTCTCTGACCCTGCTCCTCCTGCTTTGCCCTACTCTGCTCCTCGTTGGCGGCTCAGGCTCCCCCCTGCTCCTCCAACTAGGAGACCAAAGTACCCCTTTCCTGCTCGACCTAAGCTCATCATTCCTACTCGTGTAAATTCTCTCGCTGCTCCTCTTGTTGAGTTCCTCACTCCTCCTCCTCCTCCTCCTCCTCCTCCCCCTCCTCCTCTTAAGCCTTTCTTGGATCCTCTTCCTATGCCCCTCTTTCCCTCTATCGCTAGGCGTGCAAAGCTACCCTCTGCTCCTCCTACTGTGTCCCTCTTTGCTCCTTCTGCTAAGCCCCGCCCTGCTCCTCTTGCTAAGCCCCGCCCTGCTCCTCTTGCTAAGCTCCACCCTGCTCCTCTTGCTAAGCCCTGCCCTGCTCCTCTTGCTAAGCTCCACCCTGCTCCTCTTGCTAAGCCCCGCCCTGCTCCTCTTGCTAAGTCCCTTCCTATTCGTCACCCTGTTCCTTTTGCTAAACCCCGCATTGCTCCTCCTGCTAAGTCCCTCTTTGCTCCTTTTGCTGCTGCTATTGCCAGGCCCTTCAGACCATTCATCTCCCATGTTCTATCAGTGTTGTGTGTTTTAGTTATCATTGTGTTATTTCTGTTGTAAATCGATTGTAAATAGTGTGATTGTTGTGTTTTAGTGTGAAACAAAAAACAAAAAAACACAAAAAAAAAAAATTTTTTTTAGAAATCTGCCAAAATATGACAGATGTTTAGTATAGTGTTGTGTGTTTTAGTTATCATTGTGTTATTTCTGTTGTAAATCGATTGTAAATAGTGTGATTCTTGTGTTTTAGTGTGAAACAAAAAACAAAAAAACACAAAAAAAAATTTTTTTTTAGAAATCTGCCAAAATATGACAGATGTTTAGTATAGTGTTGTGTGTTTTAGTTATCATTGTGTTATTTCTGTTGTAAATCGATTGTAAATAGTGTGATTCTTGTGTTTTAGTGTGAAACAAAAAAAACTAAAAAACTAAAAAAATATATATTTTTTTTAGAAATCTGCCAAAATATGACAGATGTTTAGTATAGTGTTGTGTGTTTTAGTTATCATTGTGTTATTTCTGTTGTAAATCGATTGTAAATAGTGTGATTGTTGTCTTTTAGTGTGAAACAAAAAAACAAAAAAACACAAAAAAAAAATTTTTTTTGAAATCTGCCAAAATATGACAGATGTTTAGTATAGTGTTGTGTGTTTTAGTTATCATTGTGTTATTTCTGTTGTAAATCGATTGTAAATAGTGTGATTCTTGTGTTTTAGTGTGAAACAAAAAAAACTAAAAAACTAAAAAAATATATATTTTTTTTAGAAATCTGCCAAAATATGACAGATGTTTAGTATAGTGTTGTGTGTTTTAGTTATCATTGTGTTATTTCTGTTGTAAATCGATTGTAAATAGTGTGATTCTTGTGTTTTAGTGTGAAACAAAAAAAACTAAAAAACTAAAAAAATATATATTTTTTTTAGAAATCTGCCAAAATATGACAGATGTTTAGTATAGTGTTGTGTGTTTTAGTTATCATTGTGTTATTTCTGTTGTAAATCGATTGTAAATAGTGTGATTGTTGTCTTTTAGTGTGAAACAAAAAAACAAAAAAAACACAAAAAAAAAAAAATTTTTTGAAATCTGCCAAAATATGACAGATGTTTAGTATAGTGTTGTGTGTTTTAGTTATCATTGTGTTATTTCTGTTGTAAATAGTGTGGTTCTTGTGCTTTAGTGTTAAACAAACAAAAAAAACAACATAAATAAGATGTTAAGGATCAGATATTGTGTTTTCTGCTCCTCCTCTTCTTGTGTTTGTTCTTACAGAACTGGTGGTGACGAGGGCTCCTCCTGCAGCAGACCAGACCAAGCTCCCCCATGCAGAGATGGAGAAAGACGGATGGCCCAAAACAAAAAAACAAAAAAAAAAAGAAATATCGATCAACTTACAACAAAAAATTACTTTAATAACATTGTTTTTTAATCTGTAACAGAAAATACGTAAAACGCATCAATTTCCCTAAAATTCATAAACAATATAATCCTCATTTAAACTATAGATATTTTTTAACCAACTGATTATCGATACTGAAAAAATATATATAATAAAATTAAATAAATATCAAAATAATACATTTAAATTAAATATCAAGCTAAAACATTCAAATTAAATAAATGTCAAAATAATACATTAAAATTAAATATCAAGCTAAAACTTTTAAATTAAATAAATATCAAAATAATACATTTAAATTAAATATCAAGCTAAAACATTCAAATTAAATAAATGTCAAAATAATACATTAAAATTAAATATCAAGCTAAAACTTTCAAATTAAATAAATATCAAAATAATACATTTAAATTAAATATCAAGCTAAAACATTCAAATTAAATAAATGTCAAAATAATACAATAAAATCAATAAACTTTTAAATTAAATGAAATTGTGTTTGTTTTTTGTGAGTTTTGCCAAATGCCATTTGAGAGAATAAATTAAGTTACTTAAAATAAAGTTCACAGTTTTTGTCCTTTGTGTTCAATGCACTTTGTTCAGTGGAATATTTCTTGTGAAATATATAGAAAAGTTACAAACTACATTAACTTCCATTACCTGGTTTTCCTGATTAAGAATCACTGTTGTATCATTTGTGTACACTGCACATAGGGCCTTTATGTGTGGAGTTTGCATGTTTCTCCTTGTGTCTTGGTGGGTTTCAATGAGCAACACACTAAACTTTGAGGTGAGTTTTCCTTGTGTTCAAAATGATAAGTGACCAATGACCAACTTTGTTTCACGTGTCACTGAAATAAACAAATCGGATTGCAAAGTAGCCTACTGTCTGGCTCGAAGCATGATGAGGGAGTGGTGCCCAGACCGATATCCTGTTTAAAAATACAGAGGTGTATAGTGTGGATTTGCCAGGTGACTAGTTAATAGTAATTCCATAGTTTGCACAACACCCTTGAGGTCATCACTCACTACTCTGGCATGTGTCCTCTTTTGTTAGAGGTGGTTAATTTACCAAGGATACACATGTTACATTATCCATAATGCACCAAAATAATTTAGAAGAAAAAAGAGGCATATATATTGCCATTGAATATATTTAAGTTTGATTAAATAGGCTAAAACCTAAAACAAGGTGAGGTAAATAGGAAAAAAAAATCTTAAATTTTGTTATATCAATTTGAAACTTTTTCTTGTTTACTTAACCTACATAATTACAAGCTTTTCATCAGTTAATATTTTCCCATAAAATACATAGGCTACATAAATAATCCCAATAATCTTAAATAAAAAATAAAAAAGATCCTGATAGGAATATATCCCTTTATTTTGTCGACATAGGCCTATTAGGAATGCACAAATGTGCCCTGTGTTTCCATGGAGATTGGCATGAACGAAGTGTGCATCCAAGCACACTTTGTGCACTGCTATATCCCATCATGCACCACACATGACTTCTTCTATGGGAGAAACAAGATATATTTTCTTGAAGTTATGTAATACTAGCTACAATTGGGAAGAAATCACCTATAACATCATATTTGCCAATTGATATTCAAAAGGAAAGATTAATTCCTTACGTCATTCAATTTAAACAGAAATAAACACCTGTGACTGTGAATGAAACACGTGAAAAATGTTTACAAAAAGATAAAAAGATAAAAGAATAATTGGTAAGCAGCACACCAGATGAAATAAGATCAGGTTTATTCTTAACAAAGATGGAAGGTAGCACCAATTCAGCAAAAGAGATCTCCCTTAAGTTTCCAATCGTAACATTATTGTTCTGCAGGGTTTACATTCCAATTTGTCAGCTCGTCATAATCTGTCTCAACTTTTCTTTGTCCTGACTGCTTCTTTGTTTACACAGTATTCTCAAAGTACTTAAGCATAGGAATACTACTATATACTTTCCATGCTGCAAAACTAGCACCCTAAGCTAAATCCAAACGCATTGTTCACTTCATAGCATTGGCTCTATTTATCGAATGCTCCTTGCCTGTTTGTTGTTTGGGTCTTTGCATTGTATACCTCTAAATATATTTTTAGAGGTTTTATTTCTTTGAAGTGCCATGAAAAGATGCATCCTTCAGTCATTCAGCGACCCAAATCCTAGTCGTTTTCCACTGTGAAAACCATGTCGGGTGCTGGTACGGAGAACATCCAAGCCATCAATGCCTCCGTGCCAGCGCCGTGCCAGGCAGAGACAAGAGGTCAAATGGAGGGCCCGGCAAGTCCCACTACAGCGAGAAGTGGCATTAGGATGAAACATATCAAGATCAGGCAGAGTTACACTGGATGACTGAACGATGCGCTGGGATCATGTGTTCTTAAATCAAAGACAGCAAAGCGCTCTACTGTTATTTTGTTCATCTGTTTTGCTCTAAAAGAAGGATTTAACTTATTTGCTGGGATAGTAATGGAAAATTGTAAACTTATGGATGGGAGGTGGGTATCAAGTCTTAATATAATGCATTCAGCAGTTTTATTTTATTTTATTTTTTTAAGAATATCTTTTTTGTGTTGGCTGCCTATCAGTTAAGTATAGTTCAGGGCACCGCTTAAACCACAAACAGGATCTGTCTGCACAGTGTCTCTCACCACAGCAAATAATAATAATAATAATAATAATAATAATAATAATAATAATAATAATAATAATAAGTATAGTATTATAAAATGAAATCAATGTTTAGGCTATTTTCAAGAATATTGCCCCCCCCCCCCCCCCCCCAAGAGATAATCTTGTGAACAATTCTTTAAAGTGCACAGATCCTGAAGATTTGGATCCTTTAAAAGAGACATTTTTCATACATCACTAGCTACACATGTGCTTTAAAACTACAAACTGAAGTTGGACTATATCAACCATGTCCCGAAAACTATGTCCTAGATGCAGGCACATCCCATGTTAAAACACCAGCACCTAGTCGCTGTTTGTTGTTTATCACTACGGCAAAGGGCATCAGTTTGCATGGTTACAGACGGCATTACATCATTTTAGGCCAATAATACTTAATATATATGGGGACATGAGGATTATTATTATGTGAAGTCGCTGTACCTGAGTTTTACTTTTAAAAATGTGAAAAATAACTGGTTCATTTTAGACAGTTTCCAGTGGCCCAGAGTTATTTCTGTTTATAAGTGCTTCTCCCAGTTCTCAGAGACCAGAGTGGAGTTTTGCTGTCACTGTATAACTAACAACAACTAGCATGCTAACAGTGCACAACCTGATATTAGCCTCTTACTACCTAAGCCTATTTTGAAGACAAATGTTCGAAAAATGTATATCCATATATAAACTGGTCTATTTCAGCAACCCCAAGGTGGATTTGAATGATTTTTGTGCCATTGTAAAGGGATCATTGGGCAGAATAATTTGATATGTCATTTATCCATGTATGTGTTACTGATAAAGAGAAAATTAGGATGAAACACAGCAAAAATTTAGATTTTTTTTAGCCTCGCCTAAAAAAAAACATGTTTTATGATGAATAACTCTTTGGAATGTTGCTAACATAGCCTTTTTATTTCATAAAATAGAAACCAAACATGTAAACATTATCTCTGCAAAGGTTGAAACTGATTAGATGAAGCAGATCAAAAAAAGAGAGATTTTAATACAGGTATGTCAGGCGAGGTGTCCATTTTGGCACCATTTGGCACACATAGTGCCATTTGCATTTCTGTCATGTAAAAGTTATATATTTCATTTTTATATCACTAATGGTGTTCAGTAGACCTAAAGAAAACATTTTTTGGCATTTTTAATTTTTTTGTATTAAATTAATAATTATTAATTAATAATCATAATAAATATATGTGTATATAAATGTTTCCCCTACAAATAAAATGACCGCATAAAGCATTTGAATGATTTTTTAGAGATGAATTTAGTGAAAAAAGCAAATCTAAGTTTGTCCGGTGCGCTCTGTGTCCTGTGCGTCAAGGCGCTGTTACGCACACAAGCGTGCTTACTGTACGCGCGGACATTACTCCCCAGCGGATTGGTCAACATGCATGAGTGACACCTCTCTGGAATCGTGAAAGCCAATAGAATAAGGCTATGACTTGCAATACAAGATTGACAACACAGCCAGCCAACCAGAAGGGGAAAAAGAAAGCCATGTGAAAGTGCCACGCTCCTCCATTGGTTTACAGTAAGCGCTTGGTATGACCTATATATCACTATTGTACCGCTCAGAGTGGCGGAAGTGACGGACAACAGCCGGGGCTAACAGGAAATAGCGTTTATTTACAAATGGAATAAACTTTTCACGGCAAGACGACAAAGGTAAGATAATTTTTACTAATGTGGTTTTGAAAAGCAATGTTTTGTGATCTGATGCGCTGGCTTATATCTCCGCGATGCTTTGGTGTACAGTGCTTACATCTTTGGACTCGGTAGAGTCTCTGCTTTCATTTGAGCGGTTCTTTGTGTGGCTAGCGTGAAGTACAGCTGTTGTGGAGCCGTAAATGCGGCGAGTGGTTTGGCCAAACTAAGTTTGGAGGATTTAGTTTTGAGGTGTTCTCTTGGGTGTCGTCTGAGTTGTGTTTGTGGACGGTGAAAATAGTTTACATAGCCTTGTAGCGCTAGCGGTGCTGTTTAATTTGATGTGCCACATTAATGTATTCTCCGTGATTAATGTGTTGGCTCATTGCTAAACAAAAATACGCTCCCCAAAGTCCCCTAATCAGGGGACTCTCGGTAGTAACAGGTTAGACAATAGAACTCTGGATGATTGGATGCAGACAGGACGCAGCGGACATATTTTGAAGAGCTGCTAACACAATAAATCTGTACTGGAGATTAATTAATTTTAGACGACATATTTTACTCAGGCGACAGCGGGGCAACAGTGATAAAGGTTAAATAGTTTTCATCTTTCAGGACTGCGTCGCAGGCCCTCATGTGCACGCTGACACGCTCAAGCACAAGCACTACTTTTGCTTGTCACCTCGTTACAGGAGACTGGTGATTTCGGCATTATTGCAGAAGTTCCATTGGTATCGGAGAAGGAGTAATTTCGCCCCTAGACCTGTCACCATAATGACTACAACAGCTTATTGTTCAGTGCATGAAAGCTGGAACAGTATATTTTTGTGCTCAGTATTTATCGTATGGGCATTTTCTTTGCAATAATGGGGAGATTTTTGTTATTTTACTCACCATAAGATTTGAGCTGTAAATGGGTGAATCATTGTCTAATTATTTGATTGTTCTGCTGTTTATTTGTTGTAGCTCAGGCCTTTTAATGTTTCTGTCTATTTTTTATTCACTGGGATTATCCTGCTTTATTTGAACTGCTTGAGTGACATAGTAGTTTTAAGTATTATTGTTTATCATGATATTTCCCTGTAGCAATATGTCGTGCTTCAAAATTTGTAAAATTTGTACCGTGACAGGCCTGATAATGTCACTCCATGTTTGTTGAGCTCACGCAGAAAAGAGTACAGCTCACCTCAACTGTGTACGGTTTGGTCCATGACAATTCATCAGCTGAATCTCCATGATCCACACACTTTTACAAAAGTTTACAAAGACACGTGAGTCTGAAATCATATCCTGTCTCCTTGATTTCTGATAGGTGAGACTGACAGGTGGATCAACCGGTCAGGGAAACGCACAGGCTGTGTGAAAAAAAATGTGTAAAGTTTAATGTTATACCCTAGAACATTCCAAGTGAAACAAAAACATTTTTTTATGGGGAAACAGGTCACTACCAGAAAATGTATGTCATAATGTTACTTTAGATCAGGGGTGTCAAACACATTTTCACCGAGGGCCACATCAGCGAAATGGCTGCCCTCAAAAGGCCAAATGTAAAATAAATCTAACTACTTTTTTAACTCATTAATTAACTGTTTCTCTATTTATTACTTATTCAAGTTACAAATGTTGTATATGCATTTGCCTAGATGTAAAAATATGGCTGTGTAACTGCGTATCTCCTGATAAAATGACATTTTAAGACCATCATACCTTTTAATTTATCCTCTTGAGGGTCACATAAAATGATGTGGAGGGCCACATTCAGCCCGCGGGCCTTGAGTTTGACACATGTGATTTAGATGTTAACATTAGATTTTGACCAGCACAGTAATCTACAAACACTTAGCAGGATGTTTATGTTCTCTTGAGACCAATTGTGGATTTGTCAAAAGTTGTGGAGTTTAAATAGACCCTTAGTCTGAGCATCTGGCAACTTGAAAAATAGGCTCATGTGAGGCTCATTCTGGTTTCTGACTGAACTTAAAAAAAGTCATTATAATATAAACAGCATCGCCGTTATGTTCAATGTTTTTGTTATCATGAATAAAGTCATACAGAGAAACATTCCAGGTAAAACAAAACATTTTTATGGGAGTAAACTGATGACCACCTGAAAAGTTACACAGTGCACCTTAAAAATGTGAACAGAATGCAAAAACACAGGTCGTTGTTGTTGATAAGTTGAACAGTTGTTTTGGTCAGACTAATGCAGGTGGCCTGTTTGTGAACAGATCCAGTCGACTGCAACTTGAAGATAAATGAGGTTTATTATGGAAGTGTGATCGATACTTTGTGAGCGGTTGATTTATTGTAACACAGCAGTAAAGGCGTATGTAGAGTGAGTCTCATGTGTTTGTCTCTGGGGCATATGGAGTGTGTCAGCCAGAGAAATGAATGTTACCACTGGAGTTGAAAGCTTGACACTCCCCTGGTGTGCAAAGAGGAGCTGTACTTTGTTTACTTTGTCTCACATTTATGGGGATTTTATTTTAGAAAGTTGGAAATTGAAACGATGTTGTAGAGCACACACATTCTGAGCTGTGCAGTTTGTCACTTTTTAATTATGATCAAATTGGTCCTACACTGCAATTATTGGCTTGGAGCTTGACTATTTTTTGTGTGCCGGAGTCCCGGCGGAGGAGCTGGAGGACGTGTCTGGGGAGGGGGAAGTCTGGGAGTCCCTGCTTAGACAGCTGCCCCCGTGACCAGGCGGGGCATAAACGGAAGAAAATGGATGGCTTATTATTGACACATTTTAAACATTTGAAAAATGACAATATTAATCTGCTATATAAATGTATATAATAATTGATGTGCATTATTGAAAGTGCACATTTAACAGTGTGACAGCCCTGGGAAAGAAACCATCTCTTAGTCTGCTGGCGCTAGCCTGAAGACTCCTATAGTGTCTCCTGAAGGCAGGAGGGGGAGTGGTCTGTGAGCAGGGTGAGTAGAGTCCTTCACAACGTTACAGCCCTACACACCCCTCACTTTGGATATCCTCAAGGGCAGTGAGAGGAGGCCTGATCATGAGCTGGGCATCGGCTCTGGTTTAACCCTGGTTTAGTCCATTTTTAGTCTTTGTCTTATAAAGTGTCATCTAAAATGGTATGAAAAAGTCCAGAGTCTCACCTCTTGAGTGTAGTGATTTGTTTGAAGCAATAAGCTGAACAATAAACAAATTTGCAGAGACATACATGCACTTTTCTTCAGCTGTGCTACCTCTTTCTGTATTACCATTGGCTTTCATCTGCTCTTTGGTGGCTATGTGTTATTATTTGAAAGAATTTGATGATTTAATAAAAACATCTTCACAAGTTGTTGACCCTCAGTGTGTGGATGCATAACAAAACGGCATCTTTTTTATAAGAATACTCAAAAGCGAAAGTGATCCAGAGGTGGACCAAAGCGAAGACATCAGCGTTCGTGATGGATCTAAGGGTCCAAGAGAAGGAACTGTTGGCAACGTACCAGAATAATTGGGTCTGGGAGAACTGGACCAAGGCGCCTGTCCGAGGTGAGGTTGTTGTGGGATCCTTCTCTCTGAGTCCATGGAGGTGACAGTGGCAGGAGTGAGCCACTGTGACCCCCCGGAGCCTTGCCACCGAGGAGCTTGCCAACCACCTCAGTGACTTCAGCCAGGGTGATGGACGAGTCCGCCTCTGGGTCCCCAGTTTCTGCTTCCTCCTCGGAAGACGTGACAGTGGGATTGAGGAGATCCTCAAAGTATTCCTTCCACCGCGCGACAACATCCCCAGTCGAGGTCAGCAGCTCTCCACCCGCACTGTAAACAGTGTTGGTGAAGCACTGCCTCCCCCTCCTGAGGCGTCGGACGGTTTGCCAGAATCTCTTTGAGGCCGTCCGATAGTCCTCCTCCATGGCCTCCCCGAACTCCTCCCAACCCCGAGTTTTTGCCTCTGTGACTGCCCGAGCCGCGGCACGCTTGGCCCGCCGGTACTCATCAGCTGCCTCAGGAGTCCCACAAGCCAACAAGGCTCGATAGGACTCCTTCTTCAGCTTGACGGCATCCCTTACTTCCGGTGTCCACCACCGGGTTCGCGGATTGTCACCGCGACAAGCACCACAGACCTTACGACCACAGCTACAAGCAGCCGCGTCGACAATAGAGGTGGAGAACATGGCCCACTCGGAGTCCATGTCTCCAACCTCCCCCAGGATCAGGGAGAAGCTCTCCCGGAGGTGGGAGTTGAAGACCTACCTGACAGAGGGCTCCGCCAGGCATTCCCAGCAGACCCTTACAATGCGCTTGGGCCTGCCAGGTCTGTCCAGCTTCCTCCTCCGCCAGCGGATCCAACTCACCACCAGGTGGTGATCAGTTGACAGCTCAGCCCCTCTCTTCACTTGTGGATGTTTAAACAGACACTTAGTTGTAAGATCTGTCAACACAAATGAGAAATTGCATAATCATCCAACCAAAAAAAGTAATTATAAAATAAACAACATTGCCATCATGTCCAGTGCTTTTTTAAAGAAATGAATGAAGTTTTTTTATGTGTTTTGGTGAGCTGATCATGGCTGTGGAGCAATAATGTGGAAGAGGATAACACAGCAGTTACTCCAGCTGAGCTCCACCTCTGAACATCTCCAGCCAGAGTTGGCCTCTGCTCTCAGGAGACACACTGCAGCGCCTGGAGCCAGAGCCAGAGTCTGAGTCTCAGTCAAAGGAACATGGGGTGTGCTGAGCTTAACAGGACACAATGCTGCCTATAAAATGTAAAAAGTGTATGGATTCAAAATCTGTTCACTTTTTAAGCTAAAAAATAATTTCAACTTTTTTTTTTCCATGCAGATAATCACAATAATTACAGATACATTAACCCAAAATCTTGTCAAAAAATCTGTTTTTCTACTTTTTGGAAAACCCATCTTCCTCTTTATTCAGGACCGGGTTCTGGACGTAGCAGTCTAAACAGGGACTCCGAGACTTCCCTCACCCCGACACTTCCTCCAGCTCCTCCTGGGGGACACCGAGGAGTTCTCAGGCCACTCAAGAGACATAGTTCCTACCATCCTGTATCTGCCCAATCCAATAGGACATGCTTGGAACACCTGCTCAGGCATCCAGAGGCATTTTTAGAGAATCCTGCCATAGAACTGTGACCTGCCTTCCAGCTCAAAAAAATGCATTCACTGTTGAGCCTTAGCATTGATCATTTGGGATTGGCTCCACAGTTAAAAAAAACTTGCCATATTAGTCTTGAGGTTTAAAGAAAGCACGTTTTTGGAGTTGAATAATGGCTCTACTATCTAAAACTGTTATGAAAAAGTGGTGCCTGATCTGAACACATTAAAACTGTAATGGAGACTTGTTTGAGTTGTGTCTGTTAAGAGACGTCTGTTCTCAGAAATCCAAATGCCATTTCTTCTTTTGTGTCAAATGTAGAAGGCTAATATCAAAGAAAACAGAGTTGGCCTATTATGTGAATATGTAGAAAGGACATACATTACGCACACATGTACACTGTAATTACAGGTGTCCCAGTCCCCAGAAGAGATAGGAAAGGGTCTGATGTGTAAACCCACAAAAACAGATGGTAGAAACCAGAGCATGTGTGTAATGGCCTGAAGCATTCACAGTCAGGAGCAAAACTATAATCTAGGTCTCAAATTGCATGTTTTTTTTATTTATTTATTTTATTTTATTTTTTTTAACAGATGTAGTGCACCTAAAAGACTGCTAATACTTTTGGGCTTTGAATTCTTAGCACAGCACGTAACTTATAGTTGATCGTGCTATGTCATCAAACTGGGCCAAACTGGGATTTACTGTCCCCCCAAACAAACTGGATGGTGACATTAAATCTCTCAACCAACCAGAGCTTTGCCTGTGTTGACTCATAACATTACTATTGCATTACCTTACAACCACATACTTAAATCAACAATGTTTACTTTTCTTATTCTTATTTTACTCCCAGTCATGACACTCACCTGTTTCCAATTAACCTGTTCACCTGTGGAATGTTCCAAACAGGTGGATTTTAAGCAATCCTCAATTTTCCCATTCTTTTGTTGCCCCTGTCCCAGCTTTATTGGAATGTGTTGCAGGCATCAATTTGAAAGTCAGTGAATATTTGCATAAACAATAAAGTTTATCAGTTTGAACATTAAATATCATGTCTTTGTAGTTTATTCAGTTCAATATAGGCTGAAAAGAATTTGGAAATTATTGTATTCTGTATTTTGTTTGTTTTACACAGCGTCCCAACTTGGAATTGGGGTTGTAACATGTGCTGAATGTACATATAAATCAAGAAAGTTCTACAGGTGCTTAAGACCAGCACAGATCGTCAAACTTTCTAATTACTTTCGTTAAATGCGAGAGGTTTGAGAGACATTGTGAAAAAGACATAAAATTTTGGAAATCTCAGGGGAGAACAGTTTTTTTTTTTTTACAAAATTAGGGGTGATACTATCCAAATCATAAAATCTGAAGAGGGCAGATGGTTAACTCTAATCCAAAGAATCATTAATGTTAATTTTATCATATGCAATGTTAATTGGTCTAACAACACGAGCCACACAAATGTTTACACAGCTATGTCTTAAGATTCAAAATGCACAGTGTAAATATCAAAAGGCCTATATCATTATCAGAGCTGACTGCCACAATGCCCCCAATGGTAATAATAATCATAATACATCAGACTTATACGGCGCTTTTTTTGATGCTTTACAGGAGAAGACAACGGTGGAAATCCCGGTGGGAAAAGGCCAGATTGAACAGGTGAGTTTTTAGTGGTGATTTGAAGTGCTGGAGTGAGTCCGAGCTCCTGATGGACTGTGGAGTGAGTTCCAGAAGGCAGCGGGGGACACAGCAGTGGCCTGGTCCCCCAAGGTTCAGTGCTTTGACCTGATGGTGGAGTGAGTTTGTAAGTAATAATCAGTGTTAAAGTATTGTTTGGAAAAGGGGGAACAGATTACTCTTTGTTCTGCTCTGTTTTATTCATTTCTCGTATGTTTAACTTTACAGCAGTGTTGATGTCTTATATTTTATGAATGAAATCTGCCTGATTGCTGCTGTCAAACAGGCAGATTTAAAAGCACAAACTACATAATCACTTACATCTGGTAGACGAATGGAAATTAATCCTAATGTTAATGACTTCACATGGAACAATTCCAGTCAGTCACGACGCTCTAGGACAGATTTATGGTTCAAATCAAATGAGTGTTTACAATGCATAAAAAAACATGATTATGCCCCTCTGTCTCATTACAAAGCCAGACTCATTCACATTTTTGGAACTAAACCTAATAATGGAAACTTAAGGGGCTATGGGAAACGAAATGACAATCTATTAACTGACAAAACATTTTGTGAGCTCATAAAAAGAAAAAAGCAGAAGAAATATTTAAACAAGCAAAATAAAGGTCCTGTATTACACAAAACTGACTCTTGTGAGCTTTAAGCTGCGTAATAACATTAAAACACACTGGAGTTTTGTTTTGTTTTATTCACACACAAGTTATTCTGCATTATATCCATATCTACATCTCTAAAGCTCACAATGCTTTGTTCCACCCTGTGATGTCATGAAACAGTGACGTAGTTTTCAGGTTACCACTACCTTTTACCTTTTGTTCAGTAGAAATGGGCAATTCCAGGACTGAAATCCTCCAGAAGATTCTAGTGAAGGTGTGTGGAGTTTAAAAACACTGTGGCAGCACAAGGTGGAACAGAGTGTTTTCAGTTTGAGAGAAGAACTCAGTCAGGTTTGTGTGAATGAAACAAAACACAACTCCAGGTCTGTTTGTGATGAGGAAACATCAACATTATAACATAGATCAGAAAATGTTGTAATATGGCCCTTTAATTTCACGTGAGAGAGGCTGCTATGCAAAGAAGTAAAGAGATAAAAAGAAACAACTTAATGAACAAACTTTGTGTCCTTTTGGGTGAATCGACTGACCTGAGGTATTGCAAAGTATTTATTAAAAAAAAAAAAAAAAAAAGCAGTTAAGAAAAATTTTAAATATATTTTATATTTTAGTTTATCATCAGATATATTTATTTTTATATCAGTTTAAGATGGGGTGGTTCATAAATAATGACACCGAGGTAAAATTTATAGTTATAGCCAGAGCGATATAAAAGTCGCTGGTGTCATCACTAATTTGAGGACTATTTCTGTTTCAAAATGGATAATAACAGATTGTTTTTCCACATTTAATTAAACAGTGTTAAAAGAATAATTTGATAAAAGTAAGACTCATATTACTGTGTTAAAATGGGCTCGTTATAATATAAAGCTCTTTATAATATCAGTGTGGACCCAGTCGTCAAGATAAACAACTAAATGTTACAAGATTAAAACAATCTCATGTCTGGATTCATAAATACGTTTCATTATATTGTTCTGTTTTTACTCTTGATATCATTGTTAGTAATTATTAATAAAATGTTTTTGGCAGAAAAGATCAGAAGAGATGGATTATGGTGCAGGTTAAGATCAGTATCAGTGTGACTTTATAATGGAAGTGTAATTATGACTTTATAATGGAAGTTAATGGGAAATATTTTGTTATTAACAATGTGGCAAAAGTCTAAACTTTACACAAAAACTAGAAGTGCAAATACCTCAGTGTTCTCATGAATATCAAAGTGAAAGCCACAGATCGTCCAACTATAAAAGTGACAGGACTTTACAGCAGCAGAGTTCACAGCTGTGGATGTAATGGCCCAGAACATGTGTCTTAGTCTTATTTAATGTTTCATAATGTTTGTTTGCTATGAAGGAAAACAGGAAATAGAAGATGTTTTCAATAAGGCAGTATGTCTATGGGACACAAGGCCAATGATCCACTTTACAGGACAATCAGTTAAATGATATAACTCTGACAAAGACACAGACCTTTTCGTTGAGAGTGGGGTCACATCTCCACAGATGTGACTTGTAACTTGGCTGGTCGTGCCATCTGCTTTTCCCCATGGTGAAAGATAAGTTAAATGCCATACTGTGGAACATTCCAGACAAAGCAATAACTATGGAACTGGCCTGGATGATGATAAATTTACATCAAAATGGAAAATTATAATCTGCATTTTTAACCATCGCTCCTTTTCCTTTTGGTCTGAGGCCTCTTGGAGAAGCCCTGCTGCTGTCCTCTGAGGAGAAGAGGTCCTGTAACAGACACTGTGTGGGGCCAGTCCCTGCTCCCGAGGGCCCCTGTCGCTCTGAGGAGCCGGCCCCTGTTCCTGTGGGCCCCTCACAGTCAGTGCAGTCTGTTGTTCAGCCCATAGCGTCCACAGTGAGAAGAAAGAGACGCTGTGTGGATCTGGCCCCTGCTCCTGAGGGCCCTCCCACCATGACTCTGACAGTAGGTTTTTCACCACTACAACTACATTATCAACATTATTTACTGTACAAAATGTCACCTACCGTCTTAAAGATATATTTTATATACATTTTATCACACATCCACAACATTCAAATAGAGGTGCTAAACTGGGCCGTGCCTGGAGAACCAAAGAAGAAAGTGAGGGGGAGGAGAGGCAGGGTCTGGACATGTGACAGTGTGACTGGTCTAATTGTATCAACACAAGCTCCGCCCCCCAGCCAGGTGTTTGTAATCAGAAACACCTGGCTGTGAACAAGCTATTTGTATACATTTTATTTTATTTTATTTTTTTTTACCACAAAGCTACAAATGTATCTACTAGGAACAGTAGATAATGATATTTAAACCCCATCTACACAGTTTAGTTGCCATAAAGGGTTGATATAGTGTTTAGTTCTACTTCGGCACATAAATCCTGCATATTTAGTTTCTTCTCAAACAGAACACTCTCTGTTCCACCTTGTGATGTCATGTGGTACTACAGGAAGTGCTCCACTGTGTTTTCAAAGTCCATACACCTTGACTAGAATCATTTGGATCATTTCAGCCCTGGAATTTCAATCTGTACTGAACAAACTGTAAAATGAGTTGTTAACTTCAAAAGTACCACTTCATGACATCACAAGGTGGAACAGAGCGTCTTGGGCTTTGGAGATATAGACAGACTAATAATAAAGGTTTGCTCAAACATGTGAAAGAAAACACAACTCCAGATGTTTTCAATGACTTAACGTTATAACATGGCTTAATCATCACAAGAGTCCATTTGTTCTTAAAATAGGACCTTTAAGAATAAGGCAGTGGCTCATGTACAGCAGAGTTATAAGTTTCAGTGCAATAACAATGTTAGAAAAAAAAGACACAGGGCTGAGTCTGAGTCTGAGCTCCTCTCACTACTTTTAATGATTTGAACTTCATCTGTGTGAAGTCTGAGCTGTGAGCGTTACTTGGCCTGGTGGCATCACCTGCTTGTCTCTATAGAGATAACTACAATTTTATTACCATACTGTACTATTTTAAATCTTTAAACAATCAACCTGAGGACTTTGGGGAGCACCAGAACTGTGGTAGAAGTACTTTGATATTTTAGATATGCTGACTATGTAATTTGACTAAGGGTAATATCACTCTTTCTCCACAGCCTCAGCCTGGTGATCTGAGTCTCCTCCTCAGAACAAAAGGAGTCCGCTGGAACCAGAGGAGGTCGCAAGGGGAGACAGCCCCTCCACTAGACTGCAGTACCTGGAGGACTAAAAGAACAAACAGATGAGAGCAGTGGCAGTATCACGTCTGTTTGGACTGGTTCACGTCTCTTTAGAGATCTGTAATCTCCAAAGAGACGTGAACCAGTCCAGTCTGGACCCAGCCGTCTGCTTACACTACCCATCATAAGTGCAGTTACTTTAAAGGGGGTATTCTATAAAGTGAGATTAGGCCAAAGCCTGGTTTATTTGGCCAATCCAGGCTCATCAAATCCTCATTTGTTACTTTGGCAACTCAGCTGTTGTAGTAACAAAGGCCCAAATACCTACTTTTATAAACATAGAAGCTTCCTCTGGTGTAGTACATTGTAGTGAAGGTCTGAACATGTTGTCTGTGATTATACATCTGTAACTTGTGGTCTGCTGATATTTGGCCCTTGCCAGTTACACTTAACTCAAATCAGGTAATAGAGAGGAAAAGACCCATGAACCAAAACATGTTCTCTTTGGAAAGAGCACCTGCTTAGTCAAACATTAAGTCTTATAACAGTATTTTATAGGGTATACAAAAAATGACTCCACAGCGCCGCCTAGAAGTGGACCCCTATGGGAATGGAGGTGGACAAATTTTGTCATAGACTGACAAAATGCTCAACAGTGACAGAGCCCCATAAGACAAGCTAGAAAATGAATGGGCACACTGTGATGAACAGGAAGTCGGCCATATTGGCTTCCACTTTTCCTTTTATTGATTATCCCCATCATCCGGCTCCTGACATTTGGCTCTCAGCGTTCTTTGCCCTTTGATTATTTAATAAATATGTTTGAATTTACTAGTTTTTGCCCTACATTAAATAATAAAATAGGTTATAATTTATTTTACTCAATTAAATATGGCAAAATATTCAGCCTGAAAATGACTTTTAATTTTTGTGTTGTGCATTTTGTCTGCCTTAAACTTCATTCAGTGTCTGCAAGATAGCACCAGTCTCTCCAGAGTCCCTCATCTTTAGAGACGAGACACAGCAACAAATCCAACAGTGAGATTCAACTATTAGAAATCTGTTTGTAAAGGTTTGGTTCAATAAAGACCAGAGGTGCGTGAGTATACCCAAAAGTAAGAGTAAAGTTTCTTCAGGTAAAAGTACAAAGTAGTGATCCAAAAAATTATTCAAGTGAGAGCAGAAAAGTACCACTCGAGTAAGAGTAACTGTTGGGATGTAACATCTGATTTATAATTTGAAGATAATGTAATTTAGAGGACTGTAGGAAGTTACTGATCTAAAGATAAAGGAATAGCAAGGTAAAAGCTATAGGCATTACATGAGTAGCGGGAGGATTGCAGACTAACTTATTTTTCCCCATTTAGCCACCCTTCTCCTCTTGTGTAATCAATCACCTTTTGGCAACTCTTTTATCATACAGAATCTCCTTTTGTCTAATCAATTGGGTCAGTAAGACATAAACAGCCACCTTGAACCCACAACCTTTGAATGTCCTTGCCATTGAAACTTTTTTTTATCATAGGGATTCTCCTTTTGTGTATGTAATCAATGGGGTAAGATATAAACACTGACTCTGGTGCGACTCAAGCCCACAACCTCCAATGCAAGAAACATTTGCAGAGATGATCACTTTCACAAAGAAAAAAAGCTTTAGGTATTACATAAGTGGAGAGAGCACTGCAAGTTATTGCATTTTGGGACATGTAAATGTGCTCACTTGCATTTGACTTTTGCCGTGTCTCAATTTGCACACTTCATTGGCTGCATCTGAAGTGTGCATCTGAGAAGACTTTGTGCACTTCTGTATCCCATCATGCACCACGTGTGACTTCTTCTACGGGAGAAAAAAGGTATATTTTCTTAAAGTTATGTAATACTAGCTACAATTGAGAAGAAATCACCTATAACAATATATTCATTGATATTCAAAGGGAAACATTAATTCCTTACTTAATTCAAGCTAAACAGAAATAAACGCCTGCGACAATGATACCCTGACTCTTTTTCAATTAAATAATAAATAATTAAAAATAAAACAAATTATTTCAGAGTCCATTTTCAATGTTTAGTTCATTAGTCAGCGGCCGTATAGCTTATTGTTTTTTTGTTTTTGTTTTTTTTAGTCATAGAAAAGTCATTGTTATGATGGCAAGATTCAAGAAACACATATTATAACATAACAAATAGAGACATGGGGGAGAGACATAGATAAAAGTGAATTAAAAGAAGTTGCCAAAATTTACATGTGGGCTCTGTGGTGCAATGGATAGCGCATTGGACTTCTAGGCTTTCAACTGCAACAAGTTTCAGGAGCACTGCAATTCGAAGGTTGTGGGTTCGAGTCCCACCAGAGTCGCTGTGTCTTACCTACCACACACGTGAAAGGAGATTCCTTATGATAAAAATTTGCCAAAAGGTGCTTGCATACACGAGTGCTCTGTGTTGCAATGGATAGTGCATTGGACTTTTAGGCTTTCAACAGCAAGGATGTTCAAAGGTTGTGGGTTCAAGTCCCATCAGAGTAGCTGATTATGTCTCATCTACCCCATTGATTGCATGGATAAAAAGGGATTCCTTATGATTAAAAAAGTTGCATTGGTCTTCTAGGCTTTCAAGTACAAGACAATTCAAAGGTTGTGGGTTCAAGTCACACCAGAGTTGCTGTTTATGTCTTACTTCATTGATTACAAACACAAAAGGAAAATCCTTATGATGAAAAAGTTTTAATGGCAAGGACATTCAAAGGTTGTGGGTTTGAGTTGGACCAGAATCAGTGTTTATGTCTCACCTACCCCACTGACTGCATGGACAAGAGGAGAAAGGTGGCAAAATGGTGTGTTTATGGTTCAATACCCATCCAAACTGAAGTTACAAAAATATGCAAGCAAATGTGTTCAAATCACTTTGAAATTAGTTAGCTTGCAATGGACATTCAAAGCTTGTGGGTT
>NC_047140.1:12159926-12181121 GCF_009829125.3 Periophthalmus magnuspinnatus
AGAAATAATAAATAAATATGTGTGTGCATACATTGCAAGACAGGTAACATTAGGGCATTTGAGGGGGGGGGGTAAGGTAGGAGACATGAGGGGCTGGGGCAGACGAGGACATTAGTGAGCAAATGTTTAAACATTATAAATCCCATTAAACATCTAGATCCATGATTGTGTTGTTGTCCATTGTCCTGGGGGGGGGGGGGGGATCAAAAATGGAGGTCGAGCTGTCCTTGGGGGTTGATGGTGATGAGGGTGTTGCGGGGAAGAAGGGGCAGCTGAGGCGGCTGGGGCGGTGGAGGCTGGGCCGTAGTGGGTCCTGGCGACGAACTGACGGTTGGCGGCGGCGACAGGGCGATGGTCGGCCCCGGGCCGCCCCCTTCCGGCCCCGAACAGGAGAGACCAGCGCACCTGGTCGTCCCCTCCGAGGGCAGCCGGCGGTGGGAGACTCCAGTTCAGCCTCCGGGCGAGGAGGTCCTGGAACCGGACCCAGAAGCGGCGGGCGGCACCACATTCGAGAAACAGGTGTTCTAAAGTCTCGGGGGATTCACCGCACACCGGGCAGTCTCTGACGAACTCCGCTGGATTAATGACGTGTAGCTGTATGCATGTGTAGATCAGTCTGTGTTTCAATTTGAATTCGAAATTACCGACTATGTGTGGTGTAAACCATTCGCATGTGTAGGCCCAGATGGATGCGATGTCGTGCGTTGGGAATGTCTGTGACCTTTTATGTTCTGCCGCGGGGCGTCTGAAGACTCCAGGGAGCAGCACTCTATAACAGGTTCGGGTGTTCATCTCGGTTAGCTTCTTCCACACGGTCCCTCCCACCCAGACTTGGAAGTCGAAGCCAGCGGCGGGGGTTTCGTGTCCCCCCGCCCCCGGCCCGGGGGTGTTCCCCCCGGGGGCCGGCGCCCCGCGAGGCGGAGCCCCGGCCCCCAGGAGGGACCCCCACTTGACCTCCATGTTCAGGGCGAAGCGGAGGGCCATGTCGGAGACCGGGGCCCGTCGGAACGTTAGGCCGGCGGCCGCGAAGCGCCCCAGGACGACCCCTACGTCGAGGTCGCACGTGGCGCCCGGCAGGTCCCACGCCTCACGTTCGAAAGGGGGCAAGCCGTCCAGCATCGAAGGCGGCAGCATCTGGCAGAGCTTGTATATGCCCTGGCTGCCTTCCAGGCCCATGGCGTGGCCGAAGAAGGGCTTCCAGGGGGCGTGACAGAGGGGGTCCAGGAACTTGTGGACCAGTATCAGTCGCAGAGCGTTCTTTTTTGTGACTAGGTCCACAAGTCCCAGACCCCGCTGTCTTCGCCCCCCACGATGGTGTCGTGGGCCACCAGCGTCCTCTTTCCCCTCCAGAGGAAGCGGCCAACGGTCCTCCTCAGTCTGTTAGCGACGTCGCCCGGCAGGTGGAGCACCGTCAGTGCGTGCACCAGCGTGGACATGCAGAGGGCGTTGACGACCAGCACTTTCCCTTTTACAGTGAGCGCCCTGAGGTTCCAGAGCGAGATGGTCTGCCCGATTTTCAGCAGGGATTTCTCCCACTGCTTCTAAGTGGGAGAACGCCCAGCACCCTGTACTGGTCGTCCGCCCTCCGCATGTCCACGCTGAGGCGTGCTGGGGCGACGTCGCCGCAGAACGACACCGATGTTTTGGACCAGGTAACCTCTCCGCCCGAGGCTAGGCAGTAGACGCCTAGCTTGTGGAGAGCCGCTTCCAGGCTCTCCACATCTCAGGCGAAGAGGTTGGTGTCGTCTGCATATTGGATGACCCTCAGCTCGCTTCCGGAGGGAGAGACGATGCCATGGGCATGGGGGTTCTTCTTGATGAGTGCAGCCGGGGCTCCGCCACGATGCTGTACAAAAGAGAGGAGAGGGGACAGCCCTGCCTCACCGATCTGCTTAGCGGGAAGGTGTCAGTCAGCAAACCAATGCACTTCACTCTCGACCGGGCGTTTTGGTAGAGTAGTTGTAACCATGAAATGAATGAATGAACGAGAAAAGGAGCGCCTACCAGGTAAACACACCTGCAGCACAGGCCTCAACAGCCGTCTTACCACATATAAGAAACATCTCCAGTCCCACATCTGAAGAGGCCAATTTAGCTGAGGATTGTTTTGACCCATCAACCTCTGGGTTGCATACCTGCACACTTCCGCTGTGCTTCTGCTGAAAGTCATTCCAGATAGGAGTTGAAGCCACAGGAGCGCAGACAACAGGCTTTGACATATTTACACAAAGGTCTGTTTAAATCATGGGCATGTAAAACAGCTAAGGTCCATGCTGAGTTTAGTCTCTTTTTAGCCTTTTATATGCAATATTACTATTTGCTTATTGCTAATCCATTATCCACAGATTTGGGATATAATTTTATCTTTCAAATTTGTTAAAGAACTTAAAGAACTCTTCTTTAACCTAATTCGACTTTAGCTTTTTTCTCCCTTTCTATAATTAAGAACTCCTGTCCAACATCTGAGAAGCCAATGTTAGCAGAGGACGATTTCGATCCATCAATCTCTAGGTTATGGGTGCAGCATGCTTCCGCTGTGGCAGTGGAACAAAAAAAAAAAAAACATCCTTTCTCTATGGAGCTTTTTCTCGGATGTTCAATTATTTGACCTAGCAAAATAAATGACAATAAGGAATGTTTAAAAGTCCAGTCAACTTAAAAAGGAACAAGTGCTGATGCTTGGACCATAGGCATTTTTCTCGGCCTCACGTCAGAGTAAGGTTACAGCTACACCAATCCAACTATAAAAAAACATTCTAACTCATCCCAGATGGGACTCGAACCCACAATTCTTGGCTTAGGAGGCCAATGCCTTATCCATTAGGCCACTGGGACCACATTACAGGTATATATGTTTCAGCAAATGTACCATCTATAATAACTACCTCTTGCGCAACATCGGAAGAGCCAAGATTAGCAGGGGAAGGTTTCGATTCATCACCCTCTGTTTTTTTTTTGTTTTTTTTGTCTTTTATTATCAAAAATAAAATTTTACAAAATAAAAGCACAGTACACGTACAAGAACACATTGGGTTATGTGGAGGGGGGGGGGGGGGGGGGGGGGGGGGGGGCGTGGGGAAGGGAAGAGCACATTTGGTAGGAGACATAAGGGAATGGGGTAGACGAGGACGTGGTGAACAAAGAGATTGATGAATGAATAACAATTAAACGTCCGGATTAGTGTCTTGTGTCCATTGTTCTGAGGGGGGTCAGAAGTGGAGGTCTAGCTGTCCTTTCCGGATTAATGGTGATGAGGGTGTTGCGGGGAAGCAGAGTCCTGTTGAAGCAATGGGGAACAGCCATGTGAAGGTGTCTAAGGTGGGTGGTGAGGTGGGTGTTGAAAAGAGTCCAAAGGGGGGCGGTGCGCTGTCGATGGAGGTGGATGTTCCTGACGTGATAGATGGTGTACTGGGCTATGGACATTAGGAGTCTGATGAGGGGGAGATTGGGTCTGGGTGAGTGATCGGGTGGACGGTCGGGCGGACGGTGATGGTGACGATGTTCTGGGGTGCGGTGATCTGGGGTGTGGTGATTTGGGGTGCGGTGATCTGGGGTGCGGTGGTCCGGGGTGTGGTGATCTGGGGTACGGTGATCTGGGGTGCGGTGATCTGGGGTGCGGTGGTCTGGGGTGCGCTGATCTGGGATGCGATGGTCTGGGGTGCGGTGATCTGGGGTGCGGTGGCCTCGGGTGCAGTGATCTGGGGTGCGCTGGTCCAGCGGGTGTTCCGGAGTGTGATGGGGGAACACCTGGCTCTCCGCTCGATGATCCATGCGATGGTCTGCCGGGGCGGCTGAGGTGGCAGCAGCTGGGCTGTAGTGGGTTCCGACGACAAGCTGACGGTCGGCAGCGGCGACGGGGCGACGGTCGGCCCCAGGGCACCCCCTTCTGGCCCCTAACAGGAGAGACCAGCGCACCTGGTTGTTCCCTCCAAGGGCCGCCGGCGGTGGGAGACTCCAGTTCAGCCTCCGAGCGAGGAGGTCCTGGACCCGGACCCAGAAGCGGCGGGCGGCACCACATTCGAGGGTTAGGTGTTCTAAAGTCTCGGGGGGCAGTCTCTGACGAACTCCGCGGGGCAGATGGCGTGTAACTGTATGCATGTGTAGAGCAGTCTGTTTCAATTTGAATTCGAAGTTACCGACTATGTGTGGTGTGTAGGCCCAGATGGATGCGATGTTGTGCGTAGGGAATGTCTGTGACCATTTATGTTCTGCTGCGGGGCGTCTGAAGACTCCAGGGAGCAGCACTTTATAACAGGCTCGGGTGTTCATCTCGGTCAGCTTCCTCCACATGGTCCCTCCCACCCAAACGTCCACTGGAAGTCGAAGCCGGCAGCGGGAGGTTCGTGTCCCCCCGCCCCCGGCCCGAGGGTGCTCCCTCCCGGGGCCGGCACCCCGCGAGGTGGAGCCCCGGTCTCCGGGAGGGACCCCCATTTGACTCCCACATTCAAGGCGAAGCGGAGGGCCATGTTGGAGACCGGGCCCGTCGGAACGTTAGGCCAGCGGCCGCGAAGAGCCCCAGGACGACCCCTACGTCGAGATCGCCCGTGGCGCCCGGCAGGTCGCCGACCCGGACGAACCCCGCTCTCTCAAAGTTCCCACTCCTCATGTACTCCCGAGGGGCGGGCGGGATGGACAGGAGATCCGGGTTGAACCGCAGGGGGATGCTGGACAGCTGCTCGGTCATGGCCGGCGTGGCGATCGCCGAGGGCCTCAGCGTTCGCCACGCTGTCCACGCCTCTCATTCGAATGGGGGCAGGCCGTTCAGCATCGAAGGCGGCAGCATCTGGCAGAGCTTGTATACTCCCTAGCTGCCCTCCAGGCCCATGGCGTGGCCGAAGAAGGGTTTGCGGAGCTTGCGGACCAATTTCAGTCTTAGGGTGTTCTTTTTGGTGACCAGGTCCACAAGTCTCCCCCCACACACACCCGAATGTTACCTGTCCTGTGATGTACATACACATAATAATATAATAATACTTATTTATTATTTCCTGTATGTTTCCCCCATTCCCCCCATGTGTTCTTCCCTCCCCAGGTCCCCCCCCCCACATAACCCAATGTGCTCTTGTATGTTCACTGTGCTTTTACCTTGTAAATGATATTTTTGATAATAAAAGACAAAAAAAAAAAAAAAAAAAAAGGTTAGCACTCTGGACTTTGAGTCCAGCGATCTCAGTTCATATCTCAGTAGGACCTTGAAATGCCGTTGGCAACTATGTTTGAGAAAGCTTGCTCTTCTGGTTGTGCTCACTTTACAGTTACATATGAGATTTGAGTCATTTTTATTGCAAAAATAGGTCAGTCGATAGAGCGTTAGCTTGAATACCTGAACGTCCTTGTATGTCCTGGACAGAGTGTCTGTCTGCTTTCTGTTGTGAAAACATAGGTCTCTGTCAAGAAAACTCTGTTCCTGACGCGCTGTTTACCCGAAAATCCTCAGGACAAGTGTTAGACTTTTCTTCTACTCTGATCAGAGGGGAGCAAGCAAAGAGAAGAAGCTACGCAGACTGCTTCCGCAAGGTCTTCTCTGTGCCTTCTCCGACGCCCCCTTCTCAGAGCAGACTGTCTCCCTGTCTCCCTGATGGTCTAGTGGCTAGGATTTGGTGTTTTCGCCACCGTGGCTCAGGTTTGATTCCCAGTCAGGGAACTGAAGTGTTTCTAATGTGCTTAGGACAATGCTAAATCAGTTATGTGGCCTCACTGTGCCACTGCACTTTGGGATACCTGAACATGTATGGTGTTGGCACGTGTTTTATGTTGTGAAAATTCGTACGCTTGAAAAAGGTTTCACTGGGGATTGAACCCAGGACCTTCTGCGTGTAAAGCAGACGTGATGACCGCTACACTATGAAACCATTAAATGAGCTTGTGTGTCCTACACAATGTCTGCCTTTTCCTGCTGCTTTCCTGCTTTATTCCCAAACCTCACTGCACTGTGGAAGTGCAGGACTATAGTCAGATGGGTGTCAGGCATGACTTTGGTACCAGATTCTATCCAACCATTTAGCCTAAAAAGCTTGTGTATTTTTTGATCCATTCTTCATTAAATTTTAAATACATCAGACTTTTAATCTGAGGGTCCAGGGTTCAAGTCCCTGTTCAGGCAGATTGTTCATTATGCGAGCAAAAGGAAAGACAAGGGAAAGCACTGTCTCTACTGGCATGAGTTCAAATCTCGGTAGGCCCTTGAAAAGCCTTTGGCAACTATGTTTGATAAAGCTTGAAAGAGAACTTTGTATACTGCACAGCCAAGGTACAAGAGAGGCAGTTGGAGAAACACCAGACTTCTATTGTGAGGGTCCAGGATACAAGTCCTCATTCAAGTGATTCTAACATTATGTGAGCAAAAGCTCTGTATTCTGCGTGGAGAACTGCCTGGACAAATTGGTCTGAAGTTTAGGAAAAAGCAAAATGATGAAGTTTATATCTATCAACTGAAAAAAGCGTTGTAAGAGTGAAGATGTTTCGCTTCTTGTCCAAGCCGCTTCTTCAGTTCTGGTCAGATTGCTGCCCTGCTATTGTTCTCATTGTTCTGAGTCTGAGAATGGAGTTATAGATGGTGGGGAGATCTTTCACACCTTTACACAGTGGTCTAATAAAACAAAGGGAATGTTATGTTAAACGGTCAATGCCCACAGAGAATTTAGATTTGGAATATAATTTAATCTTTCAAAATGGGTTTCCTTTCTATAATGAAAAGCAGCTATCCAAGGAGAAAACTTTAGCAGAGGAAGGTTTCGATCCATCAACCTCTGGGTTATGGGCCCAGCACACTTCCGCTGCGCCACTCTGCTCTGCCCAGATTGTGTGTTTGTGTGGGAGTAAATATCTACTAACATAGAATTAGGAGGTCAGCGTCTTCTGCATTAAATACGTGTGGGCAAAAGGGGGAGCAACGAGAAAAGGAGCGCCTACCAGGTAAGCACACCTGCAGCACAGGCCTCAACAGCCGTCTTACCACATATAAGAAACATCTCCCATCCCACATCTGAAGAGCCCAATTTAGCTGAGGATTGTTTTGACCCATCAACCTCTGGGTTGCATACCCGCACACTTCCGCTGTGCTTCCGCTGAAAGTCATTCCAGACGGGAGTCAAAGCCACAGGAGCGCAGACACCAGGCTTTGACATATTTACACAAAGGTCTATTTAAATCATGGGCATGTAAAACAGCTAAGGTGTGCGCAGAGTTTAGACTCTTTTTAGCCTTTTTTATACAATATTACTATTTGCTTATAGCTGGTCCATTATACATGACCAAGAACTGACTGACTTTCCAAGCACATGAATGCTTTTTGGTGTACTCTCATGATTGTGTACACCAAACCTTTGAGCTGGATACAACTGCTTATAGCTCAGCATTTGATAAATGGGCAAATGCTATGTGATGTTTAGTTTTATATGTAAATACCAGCCTCCTCAGAGACAGTCAAAAATTGCCATAGCCGACTATTTTTCAAGACGTCAAGGCGGGGTATTGGGTAAAGTTTTAAACTAGCAATAATCGCGCCTCAGATAGACCTCATAGGCTACGATACTGCCACTGCGCAAAGCTAAAATTAGTTTGGAGCTAAAATGGGCGGGCCTTGGTTTTCCTCACTTCCTGGTCATGGTAGGTTAATTGTGGGCGGAGCAAACCTTTGACTAAGCACTGTCTGAGAGAAGAGGGCTACTTTGAAAAATGATTGCCTATAACACTTTGAAAGTTGTTGGTAACATGCTTAATATTGAATTTCTATTTGCAGTAAGACGTTATGTGGTGGGGCCAAACAGACTCTGACAGATCTTCCATTTGTCAAGCATTAAAGCCCTCACATGCAGCATGACCAACAACTGACTGAGCGATATCAGGTGGGAATAATGATTTGTTGGAAAGTAAATGCACTGTTCTTTGAGTTGTACGGTCTGGGATTGAAACTGAGAATCATAGCCCTAGACCATAAGCCACATTTGTTTGGAAAATGCCCATTCTTGGTGGATCATGTAAAACAGCTAAGGTGCACGCTGAGTTTAGACTCTTTTTAGCCTTTTTTATGCAATATTACTATTTGCTTATAGCAGGTCCATTATACATGACCAAGAACTGACTGACTTTCCAAGCACATGAATCAGAATCAGAATCCTTTTATTGCCATCGTTTGTAAACACAGTTCACAAACTAGGAACTTATTTTGGTGATAAAGTGCAACATAAAACATAAAACACACTGAATAAATACAAATACAAATAAGGGCATGCACGAAGTTAAAAAAAGATATGCTTAAAAATCAAATAAAATACTTACAGGTAGAAAATATATACAACAGCAGCATCACAACAACAGTGCAAACATGACTTATGAAAGTGGCCGGTGTTATAAAGTGTTCATGAGACAAACTGCAGAGGGGAAGAAACTGTTCTTATGGTGAGAGGTTCTGGTCCCAATGGACCGTAGCCTCCTGCCAGAGGGAAGTGGCTCAAATAGTCCATGTCCAGGGTGAGAGGTGTCAGCTGCTATACGGCCTGCTCGCCCCCGAGTCCTGGAGATGTACAGGTCCTGTAGAGATGGAAGCTAATCATGCAGCCAATCACCTTCTCAGCAGAGCGCACAATGCGCTGCAGTCTCTGTCTGTCCCTGGCAGTGGCCCCAGCGAACCACACAGTGATGGAGGAGGTGAGGATGGACTCAATGATGGAAGTGTAAAACTGCACCATCATCTGGACCGGCAGCTTGCGTTTCCTCAGTTGCCGCAGGTGGAACATCCTGTGATGGGCTTTCTTGATGAGGGAGCTGATGGTTGGCTCCCACTTGAGATCCTGGGTGATGCAGGTGCCCAGGAAGCGGAAAGAGTACACAGTGGTGATGGGGGAGTCCGTCAGGGTGAGGGGAGGCAGGGGGGCTGTGACTTTCCTGAAGTCCACAATCATCTCCACTGTCTTCTGGGCGTTAAGCTCCAGGTTGTTGCTGCTGCACCAGGACACCAGCCGGTCCACCTCCCTCCTGTAGGCAGACTCATCGCCGTCCGAGATGAGTCCAATTAGGGTGGTGTCATCCTCAAACTTAACCAGTTTGACGGAGTCATGGCTGGAGGTGCAGCAGTTGGTGTACAGGGAGAAGAGCAGGGGTGAAAGTACACAGCCCTGTGGAGATCCTGTGCTGATAGTCCAAGTGTCCGAGACATTCTTCCCCAGCCGTACGCGCTGCATCCTGTCTGTCAGGAAGTCAGTGATCCACCTGCAGGTGGAGTCAGGAACATTGAACTGAGTGAGCTTGTCCTGGAGCAGGGCAGGGAGGATGGTGTTGAACGCAGAGCTGAAGTCCACAAACAGGATCCTGGCGTAGGTTCCCGGAGAGTCCAGATGCTGGACGATGAAGTGAAGGGCCAGGTTAATGGCGTCATCTACAGAACGATTGGCTCTGTAGGCAAACTGCAGAGGGTCCAGGAGGGGGGAGGTGAAGGACTTGAGGTGGTGCAGGACCAGACGCTCAAATGACTTCATGACTACGGACGTCAGCGCCACAGTTCTGTAGTCATTAAGTCCAGTGATCCTGGGCTTCTTGGGGACGGGCATGATGGTGGACAGCTTGAAGCAGGCTGGGACATGACATGACTCCACGGAGGTGTTTAAAATGTCCGTGAAGACAGGAGCTAGTTCCTCAGCACAGTGTCTAAGGGTGGAAGGAGAGACACCATCTGGGCCCGCGGCCTTACGGGGATTCTGCTTCCTGAAAAGCTTAGTCACGTCCTGCTCCAAAACTTTGAGGGCAGTGGGGGAGGTTCAAGGTGGGTTTGGAGGTAATGTCCATGATGGTGAGGGAGGAGGGGGAGGGGTGTGAAACTTCAAACCTCGCATAAAAGCTGTTTAACTTTTCTGCTAGTTGTTTGTTGTCCATGGTGGGAGGGGCTTTGGGCCTGTAGTTGGTGATTTGCCTAAGCCCTCTCCAGACAGAAGCAGAGTTGTTGGTGGAGAAATGCTGCTCCAGACGTGTATTGTGCTTCGCTTTAGCCTTTTCCACCTCTTTGCTAAAAGCATACTTGCAACGCCTGTAGCCTTCACGATCTTCTGCCCTGAAAGCCATCTCCTGCTTGGAGATGCTTTTTGGTGTACTTTCATGATTGTGTACACCAAACCTTTGAGCTGGATACAACTGCTTATAGCTCAGCATTTGATAAATGGGCAAATGCTATGTGATGTTTAGTTGTATACGTAAACACCAGTCTCCTCAGGGACTGTCAAAAATTGCCATAGCTGACTATTTTTCAAGTCGTCTAGGCGGGGTATTGGGTAAAGTTTTCAACTAGCAATAATCACGCCTCGGATAGACCTCATAGGCTACGATACTGCCACTGCGCAAAGCTAAAATTAGTTTGGAGCTAAAATGGGCTGGCCTTGGTTTTCCTCACTTCCTGGTCATGGTAGGTTAATTGTGGGCGGAGCAAACCTTTGACTAAGCACTAGCTGAGAGAAGAGGGCTCCTTTGAAAAATGATTGCCTATAACACTTTGAAAGTTGTTGGTAACATGCTTTTTGGTGTACTTTCACAAGATTGTATACACCAAACCATTGAGCTGTTTGTCGGTTTGACCGACTCAATGTGCAGGCCCGCAGTCACATTGGGGTCAGTTGGAGAAGCACCAAATCTGTAATGTGAGGGTCACAGTCACGTGGGAATCAGCTGGACGAACATCAGACTTCTAATATGAGCTCATGTGATATTTGGCTTCAAGCAAATGTCGTAGACTTTATGTGCATTGTTTGAACTGTGGATTTGCATTCCATGGAATGAATAAAAAAAATAAAATAAATACACAAGCCTTTTAGGCTAAATGGTAAATTACAACCTGGTAGCCGAGTCATGCCTGGCCCCCATGTGACTGTGGCCCTGCACCTTGACACTGCAGTTTAGAATGTTCTCCTTCAAGCTTTATCAAACATAGTTGCATAAGTCTTTTCAATGTCCCACTGAGATATGAACTCAGATCGATGAATTCAGACTCCAGAGTGCTAACCATTACAACATGGAATCAAAGTACTGTGCAGGTTTTCTAGGAAAACCGCAGGAAAAGGCAGAAGCCATGTAGGACATGTGGTTTTCATAGTGTAGTGGTCATTCAGGCAGTTTTCAACACAGAATACAAAGCTTTTGCTCACATAATGTTAGAATCACTTGAACGAGGACTTGAACCCTGGACCCTCTCATTACAGGTCTGGTGCTTCTCCAACTGACCCCAATGTGACTGTGGGCCTGCACATTGAGTCAGTCAAATCGTAGCCTATGAGGTCTATCCGAGGCGTGATTATTGCTAGTTGAAAACTTTACCCAATACCCCGCCTTGACGACTTGAAAAATAGTCGGCTATGGCAATTTTTGACAGTCTCTGAGGAGACTGGTATTTATGTATAAAACTAAACATCACATAGCATTTGCCCATTTATCAAATGCTGTGCTGTACACAGTTGCATCCAGCTCAAAGGTTTGGTGTATACAAGCTTGTCAAAGTACACCAAAAAGCAAAAAGCACCAAAAAAGTATGTCGTGGCTCGTTGGTCTAGGGGTATGATTCTCGCTTCGGGTGCGAGAGGTCCCGGGTTCAAATCCCGGACGAGCCCAGTATCTAAGCAGCAAGGTCTGCTTATCTCTTATCAACTGCTCCAGGTTGCCAGTTCCATCATCGAGTGTCACATCTAGAATCCAACTTTCCAGTGTGTGCAGATTTTCAATTCCAATCCCAAACTATTCAACCCCCACAAACAGTCCAATCAATTCCCAATTATGAGAATTCACACTTGATATCCATCGGTCAAATGTTGTTCAGACTTAAGGTGACCCTTCAAGCATTGTGGCTTGTTGGTCTAGGGCTTTTTGCTTTGCATGCGAGAGGTCCTGGGTTCAAATCCCAGATTGAATTTTTGACAGTCTCTGAGGAGACTGGTATTTATGTTTAAAACTAAACATCACATAGCATTTGCCCATTTATCCTGAGCTGTACACAGTTGCATCCAGCTCAAAGCTTTGCTGTATACAATCTTGTCAAAGTACACCAGAAAGCATTTGCGTGTGCACCCATAGGAAAGTCAGTCAATGGTTGGTCATGCTACATCTGAAGTTTACTGTATTGTGGCTCGTTGGTCTAGGGGTATGATTCTCGCTTTGGGTGCGAGAGGTCCCGGGTTCAAATCCCGGACGAGCCCAGTATCTAAGCAGCAAGGTCTGCTTACCTCTTATCAACTGCTCCAGGTTGCCAGTTCCCACATCTAGAATCCAACTTTCCAATGTGTGCATATTTTCAATTCCAATCCCAAACTATTCAACCCCCACAAACAGTCCATTCAATCCCCAATTAATGAGAATTCACAATTGGGCTGTGTCCCAATTCGCCCACCTGGCCTTAGAATCACCATTGGAAGGGCGATTCGAAGGGCAGTTACGTAATTTCCGGTGCGACAAGGGCTGTCCCATTTCAACGCACCCTACTGAATGCGGCCGAAAACCTGCCCTTCCCTTTGCACGGTTTCCATGGAGATCGGACGTAACCGAAGCGTGCATCTGTGCACACTTCACGCACTTCTATATCCCATCATGCACCGCAGCTGCGCAAAAAAGAGAAGAAAATGGAGTCCACTGCGCAATACACGTTCAAATGCTCGTACTGGTTTACCTCATCTACAACAGTGTGACATGAAACTTTTAAATCTGCATAAAGATAAATACAGGCCGTGTGTTTTTGATGATTAAAAAGGAGTTACATGGAATAAAGGAATGTGCAGTTATTGCTAGACAATAAGAGACATTATTATCATTACAAAATATTACTGCAATAAGAATAATGTAAGAATGTTTGTTTCTATTGTGTCAAAGACCAAGAGACTGAAACGTAAAGTCAGAAGAGTTTAATGAGTTGCACACAGGTAATGTGAACAATGAAGCAACGGACTCTCCAGAAAGGACAGAAGAGAGTCCTGAGACGTGCACAAAATCTTCATGAGTTCCGTACATTCCATACGTCTGCGCCCCTCGTGGGCACGTGTCATTTACTTTCGTGTTAGTAAATCAAGACACTAGCTTGATGTAGCACTGCACTGCTAGAAAATACCTTATAATAATCACATGAAAAGAACTGGCACGGCATAGAAGGGAAACAGTGCCCTCTACTGTTATTAAAGTGGTGTAGACACTGGCCAAAATACCGAACCATTAAACTGCAATGTACCACTAATCAGTGTTCTCTGGTTTATAGACTATGAATGTCAAAATGATATTGTTACCTCTGTCTCTGTTATTACGTTTTCACAAGGTATATTTTCTTTAAGTTATGAAGTAGCTACAATTGAGTAAAAAAATCACCTCGAACGTTATATTTGCCTATTGATATTCAATCTAAACAGAAAGAAATGGCTGTGACGACGACATCTTGACTTTTCTTCTATTAAATAATAAATCATTAAAAATAACGTACGTAATGTACGTATCGTACGCTCAAAGACAGCGGTGGAAGTGCGGTCCGTGGTGTAGACCTGTCCCACTTCAGCAAGATGGCAGCTACACTGAGGAGGGCAGATTCTCAACCGGAACCTTCAAACTACACTTTGAAGAGTACTTCGAAGGGACCCTTCAAAAGGTGCATTTGGCGAATTGGGACACGGCCCCAATATGCCAAATGCACCCTTTGAAGGGTCAATTCGAAGTACTCCTCAAAGTATAGTTTGAAGGTTCCGGACGAGAATCTGCCCACCTCAGTGTAGCCGCCATCTTGCTGAAGTGGGACGGACCGCACTTCCACCGCTGTCTTTGAGCGTACGATACGCAGATGAGGACAAAGTGAACAAAATGTGGATGAATAAAAGAACAGTTATTGAGCGTCTATATCAAGGTTAAATTAGGGTTGTGTCCATTGTTCCGGGGTGGTCAAAAGTGGAGGTCAAGCTGTCCTTGGGGGTTAGTGGTGATGAGGGTGTTGCAGGGAAGAAAAGTCCTGTTGAAGCGGTGGGGAACAGCCATGTGGAGGTGTCTGAGGTGAGTGGTGAGGTGGGTGTTGAAAAGAGTCCAAAGGGGGGCGGTGCGCTGTCGATGGAGGTGGATGTTCCTGACGTGATAGATGGTGTACCGGGCTATGGACATTAGGAGTCTGATGAGGGGGAGATTGGGTCTGGGAGATTTCAACACAGCTTTAACCAAATTTGACATATCATGCAATAACTCCTTTCAAAATGATCCCAGCCGATCACTATTGATACAACTCACCCACACCCTCAACTTGACTGAAATATGGCACGTGCTACACCCAAGGGCCAGGGCCTTCTGGAGAAGGCAGGTCGTTCAGGGCGTACTGAAACAGTCCAGGCTAGACATGTGCTTCTCCTCTGGGTGCCTGCTCAGGAATCTGGACAGGGCCGAGTACACATAGACAGGCGTCAGCGATCACTCACCCCTCTCGGTTAGCTTCTCCCTCACGGGGGAGAGGCGAAACGGGGGGCTGTGGGTCCTCAATAACTCTGTACTCCCCGAGGAGAAGTACCAAAAGAGGCTGGACAGGCTCCTTGAAGCTCTCGAGGATGAAAAAACAGTAACAAATAATATAATAGACTAGTGGGAGGAGGCAAAATCAAGAATAAAAAAATCCACAATAAATTATAGCAAACATAAAAAATGGCTCGAGAGCGTCGAGGAGAACACCCTGCGCCAACGCATCCAGTCCATCTGTGCGGGTGCGGCCTCTCGGGAGGGCCGGGTTAACCCTGAGCTTCTCCAGCTCCAGGGCCTCCAGGCGGGCCCTGAGCTGGAGAAGCTCAGGGTTAACCCGGAGCCCTGGAGCTGGAGAAGAGCAAAGGGGCCATTCTCAGGGCCAAGGTGAGGTATACAGTGGAGGCAGTGTGCCCTTCGATGCACACTTCGAATGGTGATTCTAAGGCCTGTTTGGCGAATTGGGACACGGCCTATATGTACCACTAATCAGTGTTCTCTGGTTTATAGACTATGAATGTAAAAATTACATTGTTACGTCTGTCTCTGTTATTACGTTTTCACGAGGTATATTTTGTTAGTTATGAAGTAGATACAATTGAGAAAAAAAATCACCTTGAATGTTATGTTTGCCTATTGATATTCAATCTAAACAGAAAGAAATGGCTACGATGACGACATCTTGACTTTTCTTCTATTAAATAATAAATCATTAAAAATAACGTTCATAATATACGTATCGTATGCTCAAAGACAGCGGTGGAAGTACGGTCTGTGGTGTAGGCCTGTCCCACTTCAGCAAGATGGCGGCTACACTGAGGAGGACACATTCTCGTCCGGAAGCTTAAAACTATACTTTGAGGAGTACTTCGAAGGGTACCTTCAAAAGGTGCATTTGGGGAATTGAGACACAGCCAACGTCTGCCTTTTCCTGCTACTTTTCTAGAAAACCTGTACAGTAATTTGTTTCTATGATGTAATGATTAGGGAGTCTGAATCCATCTATCTGACTCCATATGTTTAAAGCCTAGAAGGCTTGTGTTTTTTGTTTTTTTTTATTCCATGGGTTGCAAATCCCTTTTGTTGAGAGCCTGGATAGCTCAGTCAGTATCAGACTTTTAATCTGAGGGCAAAATCTCTGTATTCTGCGTGAAAAACAGCCTGGACAAATTTGTTTTCAGTAGATTTTGAAAGAGTTTCTGGTGTAGCTCCACAGGTACAGTGAACCATATGAAATTTATTCCCAAACCTCACTGCACTGTGGAAGTGCAGGACTATAGTCAGATGGGTGTCAGGCATGACTTTGGTACCAGATTCTATCCAACCATTTAGCCTAAAAAGCTTGTGTATTTTTTGATCCATTCTTCATTAAATTTCTCATACTGAGGGCCTGGGTAGCTCAGTTGGTAGAGCATCAGACTTTTAATCTGAGGGTCCAGGGTTCAAGTCCCTGTTCAGGCAGATTGTTCTTTATGCGAGCAAAAGGAAAGATAGGGAAAGCGCTGTCTCTACTGGCATGAGTTCAAATCTCAGTAGGCCCTTGAAAAGCCTTTGGCAACTATGTTTGATAAAGCTTGAAAGAGAACTTTGTATACTGCACAGCCTAGGTGCAAGAGAGGCAGTTGGAAAAACACCAGACTTCTATTGTGAGGGTCCAGGATACAAGTCCTCATTCAAGTGATTCTAACATTATGTGAGCAAAAGCTCTGTATTCTGCGTGGAGAAACTGCCTGGACAAATTGGTCTGAAGTTTAGGAAGCAAAATACGAAGTTTAAATCTATCAACTGAAAAAAAGCGTTGTAAGAGTGAAGATGTTTTGCAGCTCGTCCAAGCCGCTTCTTCAGTTCTGGTCAGATTGCTGGTGGCCACTCCCTTATATCTATCTATCTGAAGGGAGGGGCTGACTACACTGAAACTGTAAACATCTATTGTCTCCAGTTTCAGCTGAAACTACCCTATTCAGCCCTTAATGACCCTGCTATTGTTCTCATTGTTCTGTGTCTGAGGATGGAGTTATAGATGGGGGAGAGATCTTTCACACCTTTACACAAAGCTCTAATAAAATAAAGGGAATGTTATGTTAAACGGTCAAGGTCCACGGTGAATTTTGATTTGGAATATAATTTTATCTTTCAAAATGGGTTTCCATTCTATAATGAAAGCCAGTTGTCCAATATCCAAGGAGACAACTTTAGCAGAGGATGGTTTCAATCCATCGACCTCTGGGTTATGGGCCCAGCACACTTCCGCTGTGCCACTCTGCTCTGCTGCCGGTGCCACTTCCCCCACCTCGGACTTGCTACGATTTACCAACCTGGTAAGGTTCACAGTTGAGCCTGTAAGTCCTGGACTCCCTGGAATATCCCTGGCAGTTTTTTCATGATAGACAATTATCTTGCCAGATGGACTTGCCTTGAACATCAGACCCTAGCCCTACCATAACCCTGCTTTCATGATACAATCATTTTCAGCTCATGGTAGTGGTGTTCTGTTACTTGTGCAGAAGAATGTCCTTGCTGCTGCCAGGTGGACTCTATTCATGAGAGAAAGGTAAGTAAACTTGCCGAAACCTGCCTTTGATGGGTGTGAGGCAAATTTGATGATCACTACACTACGTAAACCACATGCAAGAACCTCTTGTAAGCTACTTCACCAAAGTTAATTTTGATGAAATTTTTCGACACAATGGTTGGAAAAGGGCAGTTGCACTCCTCGTCGGGGAATCGAACCCCGGTCTTCCACGTGACAGGCAGAGATACTGGCCACTATACTAACGAGGACTGGTACGGCTGGGAAGGACTGGAAATGATTCTAGAGCTTGAAAATCATGGTTCCACAGCTCATGGTAGTGGTTTTCTGTTGCTTGTGAAGAAGAACAAAAGATTAGCATTGATCTAATCATTGCTGCTGCCAGGTGGACACTATTCATGACAGAAAGGTAGCTGAACTTGCCTAAAACATTTGATGGGTGTGATGCAATCTTATCAACCACTACTGCCAAGTAGTCAACATAGCAGCTTGTGTTTCTGCCTGGTTTCAAACCAGGGACCTTTCGCGTGTTAGGCGAACGTGATAACCACTAGGTTAGGTGAATTAGCATTGATCTCATTGCTGCTGCCAGGTGGACTCTATTCATGACAGAAAGGTGTCAACATATCAGCCTGTGTTTCTGCCTGGTTTCAAACCAGGGCCCTTTCGCATGTGAGGCGAACGTGATAACCACTACACTACAGAAACTACAAAGAAGCAAATTTATGCAAGTAACTTTAGCCCTACCGTAACCATACCCCTAGTTTTGACACCAACCCGGAGCTAAAGACCTAAAGATCTTACTGTTAATATTGTAGTTCTAGAAAGGCCGTGGCCCGCGAATTCATTGTACCGCATTACAGTGTTAGGAGCGGAGCTTTATGTTCGCGGGTCATCCTACCCAATCTTGTGTGTATGAGTCCTGTGTGCGTTCATGCGATGTAAGTATTGTTTGTAATTGGTTACGAATGCTGCTCCAGGTGCTCCATGTGCAATTACTACATAACAACGCCTCAGTTGTCTCCATCGATGGGCCATCCCATTCCAATAGCTCATATTCTTCACTGCATCTGCCTGTAAATAGCGCATTTACTCATTTTGTACAGTTTTGTCCATTTGTTTATTATTACATTTATACGAACCCTTAAGGTTTACGTAGAAGTTATTTTATTGTGTTAATAAGGAATGTTTAAAAGTCCAGTCAACTTAAAAAGGAACAAGTGCTGATGCTTGGACCATAGGCATTTTTCTCGGCCTCACGTCAGAGTAAGGTTACAGCTACACCAATCCAACTATAAAAAAACATTCTAACTCATCCCAGATGGGACTCGAACCCACAATTCTTGGCTTAGGAGGCCAATGCCTTATCCATTAGGCCACTGGGACCACATTACAGGTGTATATGTTTCAGCAAATGTACCATCTATAATAACTACCTCTTGCGCAACATCGGAAGAGCCAAGATTAGCAGGGGAAGGTTTCGATTCATCACCCTCTGTTTTTTTTTTGTTTTTTTTGTCTTTTATTATCAAAAATAAAATTTTACAAAATAAAAGCACAGTACACGTACAAGAATACATTGGGTTATGTGGAGGGGGGGGGGGGGGGGGGGGGGGCGGGGGGAAGGGAAGAGCACATTTGGTAGGAGACATAAGGGAATGGGGTAGACGAGGACGTGGTGAACAAAGAGATTGATGAATGAATAACAATTAAACGTCCGGATTAGTGTCTTGTGTCCATTGTTCTGAGGGGGGTCAGAAGTGGAGGTCTAGCTGTCCTTTCCGGATTAATGGTGATGAGGGTGTTGCGGGGGAAGCAGAGTCCTGTTGAAGCAATGGGGAACAGCCATGTGAAGGTGTCTAAGGTGGGTGGTGAGGTGGGTGTTGAAAAGAGTCCAAAGGGGGGCGGTGCGCTGTCGATGGAGGTGGATGTTCCTGACGTGATAGATGGTTGTACTGGGCTATGGACATTAGGAGTCTGATGAGGGGGAGATTGGGTCTGGGTGAGTGATCGGGTGGACGGTCGGGCGGACGGTGATGGTGACGATGTTCTGGGGTGCGGTGATCTGGGGTTGTGGTGATTTGGGGTGCGGTGATCTGGGGTGCGGTGGTCCGGGGTGTGGTGATCTGGGGTACGGTGATCTGGGTGCGGTGATCTGGGGTGCGGTGGTCTGGGGTGCGCTGATCTGGGATGCGATGGTCTGGGGTGCGGTGATCTGGGGTGCGGTGGCCTCGGGTGCAGTGATCTGGGGTGCGCTGGTCCAGCGGGGTGTTCCGGAGTGTGATGGGGGAACACCTGGCTCTCCGCTCGATGATCCATGCGATGGTCTGCCGGGGCGGCTGAGGTGGCAGCAGCTGGGCTGTAGTGGGTTCCGACGACAAGCTGACGGTCGGCAGCGGCGACGGGGCGACGGTCGGCCCCGGGGCACCCCCTTCTGGCCCCTAACAGGAGAGACCAGCGCACCTGGTTGTTCCCTCCAAGGGCCGCCGGCGGTGGGAGACTCCAGTTCAGCCTCCGAGCGAGGAGGTCCTGGACCCGGACCCAGAAGCGGCGGGCGGCACCACATTCGAGGATTAGGTGTTCTAAAGTCTCGGGGGGCAGTCTCTGACGAACTCCGCGGGGCAGATGGCGTGTAACTGTATGCATGTGTAGAGCAGTCTGTTTCAATTTGAATTCGAAGTTACCGACTATGTGTGGTGTGTAGGCCCAGATGGATGCGATGTTGTGCGTAGGGAATGTCTGTGACCATTTATGTTCTGCTGCGGGGCGTCTGAAGACTCCAGGGAGCAGCACTTTATAACAGGCTCGGGTGTTCATCTCGGTCAGCTTCCTCCACATGGTCCCTCCCACCCAAACGTCCACTGGAAGTCGAAGCCGGCAGCGGGAGGTTCGTGTCCCCCCGCCCCCGGCCCGAGGGTGCTCCCTCCCGGGGCCGGCACCCCGCGAGGTGGAGCCCCGGTCTCCGGGAGGGACCCCCATTTGACTCCCACATTCAAGGGCGAAGCGGAGGGCCATGTTGGAGACCGGGCCCGTCGGAACGTTAGGCCAGCGGCCGCGAAGAGCCCCAGGACGACCCCCTACGGTCGAGATCGCCGTGGCGCCCGGCAGGTCGCCGACCCGGACGAACCCCGCTCTCTCAAAGTTCCCACTTCCTCATGTACTCCCGAGGGGCGGGCGGGATGGACAGGAGATCCGGGTTGAACCGCAGGGGGAATGCTGGACAGCTGCTCGGTCATGGCCGGCGTGGCGATCGCCGAGGGCCTCAGCGTTCGCCACGCTGTCCACGCCTCTCATTCGAATGGGGGCAGGCCGTTCAGCATCGAAGGCGGCAGCATCTGGCAGAGCTTGTATACTCCCTAGCTGCCCTCCAGGCCCATGGCGTGGCCGAAGAAGGGTTTGCGGAGCTTGCGGACCAATTTCAGTCTTAGGGTGTTCTTTTTGGTGACCAGGTCCACAAGTCTCCCCCCACACACACCCGAATGTTACCTGTCCTGTGATGTACATACACATAATAATATAATAATACTTATTTATTATTTCCTGTATGTTTCCCCCATTCCCCCCATGTGTTCTTCCCTCCCCAGGTCCCCCCCCCCACATAACCCAATGTGCTCTTGTATGTTCACTGTGCTTTTACCTTGTAAATGATATTTTTGATAATAAAAGACAAAAAAAAAAAAAAAAAAAGGTTAGCACTCTGGACTTTGAGTCCAGCGATCTCAGTTCATATCTCAGTAGGACCTTGAAATGCCGTTGGCAACTATGTTTGAGAAAGCTTGCTCTTCTGGTTGTGCTCACTTTACAGTTACATATGAGATTTGAGTCATTTTTATTGCAAAAATAGGTCAGTCGATAGAGCGTTAGCTTGAATACCTGAACGTCCTTGTATGTCCTGGACAGAGTGTCTGTCTGCTTTCTGTTGTGAAAACATAGGTCTCTGTCAAGAAAACTCTGTTCCTGACGCGCTGTTTACCCGAAAATCCTCAGGACAAGTGTTAGACTTTTCTTCTACTCTGATCAGAGGGGAGCAAGCAAGAGAAGAAGCTACGCAGACTGCTTCCGCAAGGTCTTCTCTGTGCCTTCTCCGACGCCCCCTTCTCAGAGCAGACTGTCTCCCTGTCTCCCTGATGGTCTAGTGGCTAGGATTTGGTGTTTTCGCCACCGTGGCTCAGGTTTGATTCCCAGTCAGGGAACTGAAGTGTTTCTAATGTGCTTAGGACAATGCT
>NC_047140.1:12181321-12208109 GCF_009829125.3 Periophthalmus magnuspinnatus
GTTGTGTGTTTATTTTATTTTTCAATTCCGGTTCGATTTTTTTTTGTGCGCAGCACAGATTTTCTGTGCGCGGAGACCGTGTCAGCAGTGCACAATTGCGCACGCGCACAGCTTGGAGGGAACAGTGACTCCCAGACTTCCTTCATCCCGAACACATCCTCCATCTCTTCCAGATGCCCGAGCCACCTCAACTGGTTCCTCTCGACATGTAGGAGTAGTGGCTCAACTCCGAGCACCTCCCGTGTGACTGAGGTCCTCATCCTATCCCTAAGGGTGAGCCCGACCATCCTACAGAAGAAACCCATTTCGGCAGCTTGTATCCGCGATTTTGTCCTTTCGGTCATTAACCAGAGCTCATAGAGCTCACCATAGGCGAAGGTAGGAACGTAGATTGACCGGTAAATCGAGAGCTTTGCCAGTCAGCTCAGCTCCTTCTTTACCACAACGGACCGATACAGCGACTGCATCACTTCAGACGCTGCACCGATCCGCCTGTCAGTCTCACGCTCCATCCTTTCCTCACTCCTGAACAAGACCCTGATATACTTGAACTCCTCCACTTGAGGCAGAGACTCACCACTAGAGAGGGCAAACCACCTTTTTCTGGTAAAAAACCATGGCCTCGGATTGAGTGTAGAGCTGGTCCAGTGTTCCTCGACCGGGAGGAAAACCACACTGCTCCTCCTGAATCCGAGGTTAAAGTAACGGTCGAATTCTTCTCTCCAGTACCCCGGAATAGACCTTGCCGGGAAGGCTGAGGAGTGTGATTCCCCTGTAATTGGAACACACCCTCCGGTCCCCCTTCTTATACAGAGGGACCACCACCCCGACCGTCACGCAATGTTGCAGAAACGCTACAGCCAAGACAGCCCCACAACATCCAGATACTTGAGGTACTCGAGACGGATCTCGTCCACCCCACAAGACTTGCCACCAAGGACCGAGGAGCTTGCTAACCACCTCGGTGACTTCAGCCAGGGTGATGGACAAGTCCGCCCCCGAGTCCCCAGTCTCTGCTTCCTCCTCGGAAGACTTGACGGTCGAATTGAGGAGATCCTCAAACTATTCCTTCCACCGCCTGACAGCATCCCCAGCCGAGGTCAGCAGCTCTTTGCCCACACTGTAAACAGTGCTGGTGAAGCACTGCTTCCCCCTCCTGAGGCGTTGGACGGTTTGCCAGAATCTCTTTGAGGCCGTCCGACAGTCCTCCTCCATGGCCTCTCTGAACTCCTCCCACTCCTGAGTTTTTGCCTCTGTGACCGTACGAGCCCCGGCAAGCTTGGCCTGCCAGTATTCATCAGCTGCCTCAGGAGTCCCAGAAGCCAACAGGCCTCGATAGGACTCCTTCTTCAGCCTGATGGCATCCCTTACTGCCGGTGTCCACCACCAGGTTCAGGGGTTGCCGCTGCGACAAGCACCGCAGACCTTAAAACCACAGCTACGAGCAGCCGCATTGACAATAGAGGTGGAGAACATGGCCCACTCGGAGTCCATGTCCCCAGCCTTTCCCGTGATCAGGGAAAAGCTCTCCCGGAGGTGTGAGTTGAAGACCTCTCTGACAGAGGGCTCCGCCAAAGGTTCCCAGCAGACCCTCACCATGCGTTTGGGCCTGCCAGGTCTGTCCGGCTTCCTCCTCCACCAGCTCCCATCCAACTCACGACCAGCTGGTGATCAGCTGACAGCTCAGCCCCTCTCTTCACTCGAGTGTCCAAGGCACGCGGCCAGAGATCAGATGACACGACAACAAAGTTGATCATCATGGTGCCATGTGCACTGATGGACACCCTTGTGTTCGAACATGGTGTTCGTTATGGACAAACTGTGACTAGCACAGAAGTCCAATTACAAAACACCGCTCGGGTTCAGATCAGGGAGGCCATTCTTCCCAATCACGCCCCTCCAAGTGTGACTGTCATTGCCCACATGGGCATTGAAGTCCCCCAGGAGAACAATGGAGTCCCCGGTTGGTGCACTGTTTATTACCCCTCCCAGGGACTCCAAGAAGGCCGGGTACTCTACACTGCTGTTTGGCCCTTAGGCCGACACAACAGTGAGAGACCTGTCCCCGACAGAGACGCAACCTTCTCGTTCACCAGGGTGAACTCCAACACGTGGTGGCTGAGCTGTGGGGCAATGAGCAAGCCCACACCAGCTCACCGCCACTCCCCGTGGGCAACGTCAGAAAAATGGAGAGTTCAGCCCCTCTCAAGGAGTTAAGTTCCAGAGCTCAAGCGTGGACGCAAGGCTGACTATGACTAGGCGGTAACGCTCAACCCCCCGCACAAGCTCAGGCTCCTTCACCCCCAGCGAGGTGACATTCCATGTCCCCAGAGCCAGTCTCCATGTCCAAAGATCCGGTTGTCGAGGCCCCCGCCTTCGACTGCCACCCAGGTCTCTTCGCACCCTCCCCTCATGGCTCCTCCTCAGGTGGTGGGTCCATGGGAGGATGGCCTCATGTCGCTCCTTTGGGCTGGGCCCGGCCGAGCCCCGTGGGGAAAGGCCCGACCACCAGGCGCTTACTGTCGAGCACCCACCCCAGGCGTGGCTCCAGGGTGGGGCCCAGGTAACGCCAGTCCGGGCAACGTAACTGGCTAGGTTCTAATGCCCATCATGTGGAGCTTCTGAACCGCTCTTATGGGCTCGACACACGGGGAGCGACTAACGACAGTGTGCAGCGACACTCATCGCATAGGCTTTAAAATCGAACACACGGGCAGCGACAAACTGCAGCGTCTAGCGGCAGCTTGTCACGTGGCACTCTGTTCCAGAGCAGATCGCGAGCCTCCTACACATCTGATTGGCCTTTTATTTGGAGGGAATTTTGAGGTTGCAATAGCGATAAATGGGGAAAAAAGACGCTAAAATGAAATACGTACATTTGGTTATGAAAAAAAAAACAGCATGTATGCTGTTTATGAAAAAAAACATGCCTTTATGTTATGTTTTTCCCCCATATGGTCATTTTGTTTAATGTAAAAACCTTAAATAAATATATTTTCAAATATTTAATCAGTCTTTAATACATTTGGTTACTAGCCTCCATAAAGTTATCTGGATTAATTTATTATTTGGTTAATTTACCACTCATATTCACCCTGGCACCAACGAGTTTCCAGGCAATTGCTTTTTTGATATATCTCTGTAGTCTTTTTGAGATATGTCAAAAAGAATTGGGAAATCCAACACGGCGCGTATGATTTTCTACTTCATGATGTTTCTGAAGTGGACAGTGCATTGGCTTGTCACTCAAACTCTCGCTGATTGGCTTTTGTGCAGGCGACAGCGATAAAAGTAGAACATTTTTCAACTTTCATTAGTCGCGTCGCAGGCCCTCGTGTGCACGTCAACATGCAAGAGCGCGAGGTTTTCATGTGCACTACTTTCGCTTGTCGCGGAGGTGAGAGAGACGAGCGATTTTCGCAGTGTCACACAGGTACCATTGAAAATAAATGGAGAGTGGAGACGTCGCTCCCCGTGTGTCGAGCCCATTAGTCTGACCCATCTTCCAGGACCTGTTTGCCATTGGTGACCCTACCAGGGGCATGAAGCCCCTGACAACATAGTTCCCAGGATCATTTGGGTACTCAGACCCCCCCCCCCCACACACACACACACACCCCCACACACCACGTTAAGGTGGCAGTTCGGGGAGGAGGAGGGAACATTCCAGGTAAAGAAATAACATGTCCATGGAGACAAGCAGGTAGCAGATCCTCCATTAGAAATGTTACACAGTGCACTTTTAAATAATTAAAGTAAGTTATTTTGGTTTCATCCATTAAAGTTGTTAACTTTTTGGAGGATGGTCTGCTATGTGCTTGTTTTTCTTCCATTGTATGGCATTATGTGTCTATGTCTATAGAGACAAGCACCAGACCAAGTTACAGGTCAGATCTGTGGCACGTCAACCCTGCTCAGAGTAAGAATGCAAATTTTTCAAGGTATATTGTTTAGAACCTAAAACACCTGTAACTGAATAAATGCAAGCTAAATATGTTTAATTCCATTTCATGCCCCTGTGAGATAGGTATTGGCTCTGAAGTATGAGTGGAATGCAGGGGACACATATTCCTATTTATCTCTTAAAATATGTTATTTTCACATTGTAGGACCATGAGTGATTCATGAAAATTAATTAAGGTTGTATTGTTTATTTAAAAGTAGTTAGGGCTGTGCAATAGAGTTCGAGAAGGAATGTCAAACAACGGCCCTTACCATGGAAATTCCCAATGTTTCTAACAGTAGTGCTCATAGAGATATATTAGTCAAATCCATGTTTTGAAACCTGCATGCAGCATAGCCTTTTCACAGATCTGACATGTACCTTGGCCTGGAGGTGCCTTGTCTCCATATAGCTAGGTAGGGTATAGTTTTATGACATACTGGGGAAGAATAGGGAAGAACCTATGAAATATCCTTGAAAATGAGCAAGTCCCTGAGAAGTTGCCTAGTGCCACTTTAAAACCACTTACATGAGGGCTTTTTCCTAAAACGCCTGACTAAAATTACCCCAAATTCATACTAAATTTGTATCTGAATCAAACAAAATAATGACTCAGTGCTTGTGATGGTGAAGAAAAAGGAATAAATGCTGAAAATCTTGACAGATACCTCAGTTTGACAGGCTAAAATACAGTCTGATATTTACCACATGACGTTCTGCTATGAATATGTTCTTTTCATTTTGAATCATCTTTTGCATTAAATCTGTTAAGCTGTGTATGTATGTGTAACCTAGGTGGAAAAATTCAATCATTGCCTGTGTAGTTGCAGCAGCCAATCAGAATATAATACCAGAAGTCTACCACAGGAATGAATGGGCATGTGAGGGGACACTTTGCTGAAAGTATGTTAACTGTTTAAATTGTTATATTGTCACGTCACCTGCTGAAACTAAGCTACACTAATGCCAAACCATAGTAGCCTAGTGCTAACACAACACAAACAGAGCTTTGAAATTGATACACTACTGAACTGGTGAGTTGTGCTGGCACTTAGCTCTTATTCAAACAATGGGTTAGCCTAGCCTAGCCATTTCCAGTAGTGTATATGGAGCAGTCAGCATTGTCTTTCATGCCTGTTTTCACACAATGTATTTAACCTAATGAAGTGCAATTTATGTTGAGTCATAATTGAGCTATCCACAATTTATTGATGTCATGTGCATTTTGATGCACTTTAAGGTCCAAACTTAATGATTGTTAAGTGCTATTGATTTTCATCTAGTCCATTGTACTTTAAAGCTACACCTTGAGCTGCTAGAAAATTTAATGTTGCAGCGTGCCAGTATTATACACTGTTTATTGATAATTATTTAATGAAAAACTCAATATTCCAATGTTATTTATTATATGGTGAACAATTTTGATACTTAAGTAGTTCACCATATAATAAATAACATTGGACAATCTGAAAACTTGAGAACCACTTACTTAACAAGGATCAAAACACTAAATCCACTTCTTTTTGCTACTAAACTATGTATAGGTACAGATTTCTGGTCAAAGATGCCTAAATCTAAATTTGTCCTGCCTTCAGTGACCACTAGTAGTTGGTGACATCACGCATGACCTGATTATAGCCAAGTGATTGTTATTACAATGCTTGCCTTATACTGCTAGACCCCACCCCTCCTCCCCCATCACGTGTTCTGCCCAATTTAGCAGCTCTATTGTTGTAGCTGTAGATGGAGTTCAGGTGTTTAGACTCACTTCATAGTCACTGTTGATTATAATGGACCTGCATCATGTATTGTTGGTCGTATATTAGAATGCATTATTGTGTGCACATAGAGAACTTATACTGGTTCTGTTACTCTTTTATCAGGTCAGGTTTTGATGTACAGCTTGCAGGCTGAACTACAAACCAATGAACACTAAACTGAATTCTGCAGGTATCCATTCAACTCCACTGGATGCAACATGCTGCACGTGCGTGCTGTGTCACTTACATTTTGGAGGAAGAGAATCTCTGAGCTGAGCGCCTCCCTCAACAGCTCCATCTCCCCCTCTTTGAGAGTATCCAGCTCTGTTCTCATCCTGCCCAGAAAAGAGCATTCAGGTCAAGCTTACCCACCTCCAACCGCTACCCCCTGTACCACCTGATCCTGCCCAGAAAAGAGGACTCAGGTCAGGCTTACCCAGCTCCAACCTCCCCTCCCCTGTACCTTGTCATTCTGCCCATCCTTAGCTGAAAATAAGATATTAACAACACATTAACATTTTTCACTTTCATTTTTGATGCTCTGAACCCCTCCTCCCTTTGCTCTCCACACTAAGACACTACCCATTCAGAGCCCTATCACAACACAATCAACATGTATCCAGTTAATGAAACTGCTGCAGATTGCATCTTTTTTTTTAATTGTTGTGTACAATTTTGAATTATGCTAATGTATATTTATGGAGAGTTGTCAACCTCATCAGGCATGTTTTTGATGAGGGAACAGCATAACATTACATAAAATTGTAGAAAGCTCAAAAAAGTCGATTTACCATAATACCACCCTCTTTAAAGAAATTGTACTTTTCTAGCAGCATACTTTTACTCCTATTTAAATAATATATTTATTGAAGTACTCTTACATGAGAAAAGGTGTGGTTAACTTCAAATTAAAAATCAGATGTTACACCGACAGTTTAAGTTACTCTTACTTGAGTAATAGTTTTCCCAAATACTTTTTTACTCTTAGTTGCACCACCACTTTGTGGTAGTGCAAGTAACACCACATTACTTACCACACATTTTTGGATATTCTACCCACCTCTGCTCAGCTCAAACCTCCCCTCCCCTGTAGTACGCTTATGGAGCTACAGCACCTTATTGAGTTCACAGGCGTCAATGCAAGCTGCTACCTGGGAAAATCAAGTTATTGTTTGGTATTATTTGTTGTTATGGCTGAGAGCAGAGGTATGAGAGAGAGTCTGGCCATAAGCCTCCTCTCTGATGTAAAATGTGCTTTATAGTTTTAATAAAAGCCTATCTTTAACACAGCCCAGGATCAATAGACTCATTCTAATAAAGAATAGTTCACAATCTCTTCAAAGTGCACATTCAACAAAACTCAGTGAAGATAAGTTCACTTTTCAACGTATTCACGTGTTTACTATAAAGTGCATTCTGTAGTATAAGACATAAAAATGATAGGAAAGTGCAATATATGTGAGTACAAAATGCTTACAATTTTTTTAATTTATTTTTTTCAGATGTTTTAGCACATTTCTTCTAACATGTAGCTGAACAGGGGCACAGGTGGTCACATCATTTGGAACATTTGTCATCAGTCCACACAGTTCTCAGGCTCGTTCTCATAACACTTAACACAGCTCTCATTCAGAATCATACATGGTCACTGAATCACTCCTTGCTTTTTTCAAGAAGACATGTCAGTTCACACCTAAAAGGACTTTTTTTTTCTCTCAAATAATGCAAAATCTAGTCTGAAATGAGTAATGGGTACATGTATTTACAAGAACACATGACCAAAGTCTGAGAGTTTTGATGGTAAAATTTGATTTTGGAGCATGACTGATAAATTTTGAATGAGAAAGTGCATTTTGCCGTGCATTTTTTTAGGAAAAGTAAAATTCTGTTTAGCATTTTGTATGAGCTGATTTGCAAATGTCCACTTTCAATAGAGAAATATGTCAAAATGAACTTTAACATTTTTGTCATCAGGTCATCATTGAAGGCAAGGCAAGTTTATTTGTATAGCACAATTCGTACACAAGGTAATTCAAAGTGCTTTACAGAATAAGAAAGACATTAGAATCACACAAATCAAAACATAAATAATCACAAATAATCATCATAAAATTACCATTAAAAGAGAAGAGTGCAGAATAAAAACCTTTCATTGAACCTTCTGATGTCCTTCCAGTTACAACCCACTATACCCACGCTCTTATTGAACGCTTAACAGGTCTACAGTACAAAGGAACAGAAGTGGGTAGAGTAACCAAAAATTATACTCAAGAGTAACATTACTTCAAAGTAATATTACTCAAGTAGAAGTACAAATAAATTATTCAAGTAAGAGTAAAAAAGGATTAGAGAAACTACTATTCAAGTAAGAGTAATTTAAAGAATAACTTGTGGGATGTAACATCTGACTTAGAATTAGAAGTGAATGCAATTAAGGACAAAACATTTAAAAATGCACAGAATTTGGTATTTTCAAAGAATAGACACAAACATGAGACAAACTTAATCATATCTGAAGGAGCAGTGCAAAAAAACACAAATGTTCAAATCATTTCATATTGTCAACACAAAGCTTGTGTCACTTGCAAACTACTCACAGTGGGAAGAGTAACCACAACTTTTACTCAAGTAAAAGTATGCTGCTAAAAAAAGTACTCTGAAGTACAAAAAAAAGTTCCTCAAGTAAATATAACTGAGTAAATTTACTACCCACCTGTGCAAAGAAAGAAAAATGAATTCATTGTTTGAATAATGTATTAAAATAAACAAACAATAGAAAAATAATAGCACACAGTATAGAGAGTGACTATGTATAATGAGAATTTCAAAATGCCAGGTTTAAACAAGTAACCCTGGGATACAAAAGCATATGCTGTTTCCTCTACACTACAACTTTCTCATAACATACTGGGCTGCCAAAGTGATGCACGCTGAAAGTCACAACAGATGTCAAAGTTACTAAAATATCTAATTCTATTCATGTATTAAATGATGATTGTTTTGCTTTTTCCAAATATGGTATATATTGTTTCTATGACAAAGACAAATGTTTCCAACTACTAGGCACTACAGATACTTAAAGTAAAAAGTTATGTTCTTTACAAATGTGATGTAAAATGTCCAGACGCTAACTATAATGTAAGTGCTTCAGAGTGAGCAGAGCTAATTAAACTCAGACCATCAGCCGGATGGTAAGACATCTCCTCAGCCCTAAACACTAGCAGGCCACAGCTAATAAAGGCCTGCTCCAGGTTAGAATACTGCAGAGGGTGGAGGTCCCACAGCAGAGGGGAGGTCTCAGGGGGAGAGTTAGCCCTAAACAATGACTGACATAAATCACCTGTACACATGTAGCTGGAGTGACCCAGTGATGAACCTCACCAGGGCCAACACTGTTGGTGTCCTGACTCCTGATGTACAACTACAGAGTTTCTCCTATGTTGAAACAGGAAATGAAGTTGGAGCTTCACAGTGTCAGATTTTAGTTTTGCATTTAAATCATTCATACATACATTAAAAAAAAAAAAAAAAATACATAAAAAATAAGTAGCAAAAGACAAAGTTTAAATTTATCTTCTTCAGTTCGGAACTGAAGAAGCGGCTTGGATGAGCAGCGAAACGTCTTCACTCCTACATCCTTTTGTCCAGTTGACAGATTTAAATGAATCAGAATCAGATCTGGACGACTGAGGGTTTACACAGACATAAAAAATAAGTATTTTATTTTGTCATGAACTTTGATTACAAAAGTAAAATAGGCTCTGTGCACAGCAGCATGTTGGTTTGCTCACTGTGTCTCAAAGTGAACACTGACTTTTATTAAAACATAAATAGACTGCCAGACTTCATCATGAAGCTCATTAGACAAGGCCAAGGGTTTTCAGTGCTGTTGACCAAGCAAAAAGTGGATACTTTGAAGAATTTAAATCTGCACATTTTTAGTTGAGTTTTTCTTTGCTACATAATTCCACACATCTTGTTTTATATATTTAATGGCTTTTGTGTTTATAAAATGTAGAAAGTAGTAAACACACAGAAAAAAAACATTGAAAGAGATGCTGCGTCCAAATTTTTAACTGGTAGTGTATAAAAACATACAACCAAAAACAATTGAAATTAGCTTGAAGTAAAGATGTCTTTTACATGTAAATTGCTTCAGTTATTTTAATATTTATTATGCCTCAAAATTAGCATTAGCTTATTACCTTGGTGTTAGTGACGTCCACTTGCAACTCACTGTGCACTATGATTGTTGAGTATTTATTAACTATAGCACAACTCAGCAAAAACTTCCTAGAGATATACTAGGACAGGAAGTGGTGACGCTGACAGTGAGCTTGTTGTGCGCATTGTGCTTATAGGCAATCCATTGGCATTTGTATGTATTTATTTTGCTCTAATCATAGACTGTATGTATAAATGGACATACAGTAGCTAATACACTAGCGTTCCAAATAGTAAGTGAGCATGGACACGAAGTGGTTTGTTCAAGCTTTGATTGCAATTCATTTTCTATTCAAAATCCATCACTGCCATGAGCCTCTTCAGTATGAAAATGTTCATATTAACCTGGTGTACATGATTCTGATGTTTTTACTTTACATTGCAAATAAATTGTACACACAGTAAATATAGAGCCCTAAAATATTGCTCCAGCTTAATAAGTTGAGAGTCATTATCGTGACAGACCTATTTCCAGGGCATTCTCTTGTATCTTTGTCTTCATTATTCGTTGAGCAATGGCCAAATGACAATAAATAGAAAATATAACATTATGACATAATTTTACCTCATCATGATTCACGGCACTGTAACATGGCACTCAGCACCTTTTAAAACTCCGGTCTACCCTATGGAGCCTATAATCCTCATACATGCTCAGTGACAGCGGCCAGTCTCTGCTCGCTGAACACTTTTTAAATGACTGGAGCACTCATTGCGATTGACACGCGTTCAATTTGCAGCGATCGATAGCACCAGAGTTAAAGGTGTTCTTTAAGGGGGCTGGATGGATGATGATGAGGAGGGGGGGAGAGAGAGTGCATCCTCAGCACTTCCTCAGGCTAATCAGCCCAGAGGGGAGGGCATCAGGGTTAACAGATGGAGCAACGGACTTGTGATTTAGACGGGAAAGCACAGGAGTTGAAGGGAGGGACCACAGGAAGACATAAAAATGGTCAAAGTGTATGGGATAATGGTTACACAGCATGGTATTCATTCAGAGGGCAGTAGAAAAGATATTGTGTTGTATTAAATTGGGAGTCAAAAATAAAAATGTAACTTATAAAACATGTTAATATGTTGTTTTCAGCAAATACAGCATTTTCAAAACAATAACAGGTAACATGGTGATCTAAATATGTTATGTGTTAGCGATTAATATCCCATAGAAGTAGAAATAAAATCCCCTTCTTTAATGGTTCTCCAAAACAATTATCTCTTTACATATCTGTGTGGGTTTGATAGAATATTTATGGTGTGTGGAGTGATTAGACTGGGCTCAGATCCATTCCAGAGCGGACATGATCCAAGCAGGGCCTCGGTAACAATGAGCCTGTTTCCGGGAGCACTATTGATCTGCACCACTTTAATTAAATCACAACAAGTTCTTTTGTGGAGGAGCAAACACAGCCACATCCTCTGTCATACTCTGCAGCTCTGAGACCACAAGGAAATGTATGAAGACTTTGGACATGCTACATTCTTATTAGCAAACTACTGTAATTTACTCAGATTTAACATTAAACCATTATAAGATGTCATATTAATCTCATACCTGTTTAAAGTTGTGCAAGTTGTGGTGCTAAAAAGATGAAATGTTTAAGATGCAATATGATCTGAACTTTTTAAATCTCAAGTATTTCATATTTATGAACCCAAAATATTTTATAGCAAAAGAAAAATTCTATTCTATCAAGTGGACAAAAAGTTTAGAGTGAATAAGTTTCTGTTTGTTAGCCAAGTCTATTGAACTACTCTAAGTGTGAACTGTGCCTGAGTCATATTTTGCATAATCGTTCAGGCTCCCAATGGGTGATCTCTCATACTGGCTAGCACTATTGTTTTCCTTGTTTAGGGGCCTGAAAAATTGAGCCAAAAAAAAAAAAGACTCAGTTCACACAGGCACAGTTCACACTTAGTGTAGCTCAACAGACCTAGCCAACAAACAGAAACTATGAACAACAGGTGTGGTAGCTTCAGTGTATTTAGCTCCTCCCTTCAGAGAGCTGCGTCCACCAGCAATGTGACCAGAACAGCTTGGATGAGTTGCAAAACGTCTTCACTCTAAATCTTTTGTCAAGTTCACAGAATTTAATTTTTCATTTGCTATGGATCAAACTTGCTAAAAACAAACAACTTTGTAAAGAAGACAAGTGGTGGTTTGAATATGAACAAGTTACGCAGTGGTTTGAAAGAGTCCTGTTAATGTATATAGACTGTAAACGCTCTGAGGACCACTCGATTAACCACAGCTCAGGTAGAAGCTCTAGCCCAAAAAAATTATATTTGCAGATTAAAATTGAATGGACTAGATCCATTTTAATTCAGTTCAGTTCAATTTAATGTATTTTCGTAGAGCCCAAAATCACAACAGCAGTCACCTCGCAGGATTTAACAAAATAGTTGATTTAACCAGCAGTAAGTAAGAAAATCAAACAGTGAAACAGTCAGGCATCAGTTGTTATAATAAAATGCCATTCTAAAATGCAGCTTAGTGCAGTAAAAAAAACAAAAAAAAAAACCCCAAAAAAAACAGCGATGCGATGTACTGTCAAGGACAAAAACAAACACAGACATAGACATAAACCTTGATAAAGAGAATAGTGTGAAACAACTGATATACAGGCAAATAAGTCAATGAACCTTAAAGTGTCTGCCCAAATTTGTAGAACATGTTTCGGAGGGAACTGTTTGTCCCATCAAATTTATAACTCACCGTGTTGAACCATGCCAGTTGTCTCCACATAGTCCTCATCTCACAGTCTTTAATTGTGCAAAACAGGGAACCACACCTTTGTTCTCATTCAGTAAAGAGCCTGTTAACATTTTTTTTTAAGTAATATCAAACGATCTAATTTATTTTTCACAAAATGCATTTTCTGAAACTAGGAAATACATGTCAGGGCAGTGCCTTTAAAGAGGAGGTATTTTACTTCTATGGGGTTTTAACAGCTAACACATAACATATTTAGATGACCATGTTACCTTTTATTGTTTTAAGATATATATTGATATATTAGCCAAAAACAATGTTTTAACATGTTTTATAAGTTTCACTTTCATTTTTGACTGCCTGGGTTCCCCCTCCTTTATGCTCCCTGCATTAAGTCACTCCCCCTTCAGAGCACTATCACAACACAATGAGCATGCATCACACTAATGAAACTATCACATTAGATCTGTGAAGCTGCTGCGTACTGTTTTGTATCATGTTTTTGTATTTTTGGAGAATTGTTGTATGGGAGCATGGATGTCGTAGGCTTGTGGCTAAGTATTACAGAATCTTACAACTAACCAGAAGGGTTTGAATAGGGCCCAGGAGAGATTGCTAAACTATTGAAACATGCATGGATGACATCTAAAACCTCTTCAGGCATGTTTATGATGAGGGAACAACGTTCTAACATTGTGGGGAAAGCTCCACAAAATAGATTTTGTATGATACCCTCTCCTTAAGCAGTCAAACCTACTCAAATCACCACTATTTCTCTGAGTTCAAGTCAGTGTAACTCAGTTTGAGCAGTGTCGTAAACTGCCTGTCTTCTCAGGTTCAACTATATTTATGCTGTCTGCTGGTAAAGCACAATCCATCCATTTGCACTTAATACCTTTCTCCTCTTGTTTATCTGCATCCATCTCTCATTCTCTCTTCCTTTTTCTCCTTCTAAATCTCTCCCTTCCATCTAATCTCTTCCACCTCCGTCTCACCATCTCTCTCATTCTCTTCTCTCTCTGTCTCTTTATCCCTTACCCCTCTCTCCCACCCCCTACCTCTATCAGTCTGTCTAACCCATCTCTTCTTTCTCTCCCTCTCTTCTCTTATGTCTCCTACCTCCTCTCTCTTCACTACTCTCCCTCTCTATCTATCTCTTCTCTCTTTCTCTTCCACCTCCACTCTTCATCAGTCTCACTCTCTCTTCTCTGTCTCCCTATTTGTCTCTCTAACCATCTCTCTTCCCTTCCTTGAACCATCTCACCATCACTTTCTCTTCTCTTTCTCCACCTCATGTCTCTCCCTCTACCTCTCCATCTCCATCACTCTCCTTCTCCCTGCTCTTTCCCTCTTTATCTCTATGTCTCTCTCTCCCCACCAATCACTATCAGTCTGTCTCTCTCCCTATCTAGCTTATCTCTCCCCATTCATCCCTCTTTCCCTCTCTTCTCTCCCTCCTCTTTTTCTCCACTTCTCTCTCCCAATTTCTCTCTCCCCTCTCACTTCTGTCTCTCTCCCAACGTCTCTCCCTCCACCCATCTCTATCAGTTTGTCTCTCCCTCCCTCTCTCTCTTCCATCTGCCTATTAATCTGTCTATCCCTCTCTTCTCTCCCTCCTTTCTCTTTCTCTCTCTGTCTCTCTCTCTCTTTCTCTCTCCTTGCTGTTGTGGTGTGAATGAAATACACAGTAGATCAAAGTCCTCATTAAGTGAAACGCTCTTAATGCTGGGTTATGTACACTTGGTTTGGAGCTGTGCCAGACATACAGGAACAGAGAGGAGCTGACAGGAGCAGGCAGGAGCGGAGCCAGAGGAGCAGACAGGGGCAGGCAGGAGCACACAGGAGCACACACGAGTATAGAGAAGCATACACTAGCAGAGTGGACCAGACAGAAGCACAGAGACACAGGCTGGAGCAGACAGGAGCAGGGATGAGCAGGGAGGAGGAGCAGGCAGAAGCTGACAGGAGCTGATAGGAGCAAATTGGAGCAGTAAAGGGCAGGAAGGCTGGAGCAGACAGGAGCCGACAGGAGCAGGGCAGGAGCAGGCGGGTGCAAACAGGAGCAGGCAGGAGCAGGCGGGTGCAAACAGGAGCAGGCAAGAGCAGGTGGGTGCAGACAGGAGCAGGCAGGAGCAGGCGGGTGCACACGGGAGCAGACAGAGACCACTCTTCTCCACACTCCTCTCTGTATGAATCATTTTGGGAGCTGTTAGCGTCCCTCCAGTGAGCACTCGTGTGTGGTATTAAATCCCGGAGGCTAATTGGGAGGCGGACAGTTGTACGCACTCACCAGGCTGTTGGAACACATTCACACGACACAGAATGCTAAGCTAATTAAGCATCTCTGTGGCGAGCCCAGCTTAGGAAAACAACAGATCTGAGTTGGAATGTCAGAGCATTGCTTTTCTGTTACTATTACTGCTATGTATAATATTAGAAAATGCTGATGTTTAAATGCTCCAGCTATTCCGGTAGAAATAGTCATAGAAAAAGTCTTTAAAGACAGAGTATTATGCAAAATGTATTTTTTGGAGGTCATGTTATAACATTGTTACCTAATTAAAACATATCTGACGAGGTCTTAGATATCATCCATGCATGTCTGAGGAATCTAGCCCAGGCCGATTGTGTTATGACATGTTAATATGTTGTTTTTGGCAAATGTAACATTTTCAAAACAATAAAAATGTAACATAGTGATATAAATATGTTATGTGTTAGCAGTTAATGCCAAACAGAAATAAAACACCCTCCCTTTAATTTAGTCAGTAATTAAAGGTACACTATGCAACTTTTCTGGTGAAAGGTCTGCCACATTTTTGTCTCTATGGATATCGTTTTGTTTTGTTTTGTTTTTCTGCCTGGAATGTTCCACAATATGTCATTAACCCTTTTTATTTTGTATTTATTGAAGTACACATTCATTCATTCAATCAGCAACACAAATGTAACATCAGCCAATTTGCTGCTAAAAATACCTTGAAGGCCATGCATTCTAACTGTGAGCAGAGTCAACCCTCCACAGATCTGGCTCATAACTGGCCACCCATCACCTGTATGGAGATAGACAAGTAAAATGCCACTTTGTAGAACATTTCAGGCAAAAATATAATATTTCTATGGAGACAAGCCTGAGACAGACCATTTTCCAGAAAGGTTCCATAGTGCTCCTTTAAACAGCAGATTCTCTACAGTTTTTGTTCTAATGTTGCCTCATCAAAAAAAAATATATATATAATAATAATTATTATTATTATAATTCAGAATAAATTGGACAAATTAGTTGATAAAAAAAAATCGTTGTCTTGTATTATCATTGTTCATGTATTTTGTAACAATGGAAATGTTCTGAATGCCGTGGTTAGTGAAAACATTATGTGATGTGCATATTCTTCACTTCTGTTTCACGAATGATAAGATGAGCTAAGATCCCGTGTGAACCAAGGCCACAAAAACAGAATAGCAAGATTCTGGTTAAACTAGTCAGCTTCTCTGTACCATCTTAGACTCAGGCAGTGCAGACAGGAACTTAATTTATGTACTGTCTCCTTTGATCAAATTGTAATTAAACTTTCACATTTTTTCGGTGGGTGGTTGGTTGATTTTTATTTTATTGAAAGTTAGGTTGAATCTGATAAAACAAAAAATTTACTAAATACAGTTCACATTTTTTTGCTTCACTATTTTTTTCTATGCATTTTGGAATTACTGATTTTCAAGTGGTTGACCATCTTTTTGTCTAGACCAAACATAAACACACAGAAAAAAACTCAAGATCATTTTTTCTCAGCTGTGCACAATCTTGTCACAGTTTCATCTTGTGAGATCTTGTAGCATAAGCTTGTCCCATCCCTAATACTTTGAGTTTTGTGTTGGGATGGGTTTGGGTTTTACGTTGTGTTGCACTCATTTGTAAGCTAACCATACAAAGAGGTATACAGAGCCTGGTGCATGTACTGACCGGACACAGGTGGGGTCAGTGAGGGGCCTCTGGTTGACCGCAGCACTTTGAGCCCTCAGAGTGTGGGTCTGCTCCTCTGCTTCTCTCAGCTGCTTCTCCACATCTGCACAAAAACAACAACATCGGGCACTTCACTCCCAAATGCAGAGCCAACACAGCAACTACAGTTTCTTCTATTGTGTTTGTCTAGGACAGCACAATGGCGATAACCTATATAAAGTTGCACTTTCTGGTGATGTTACTGCTTTACCTGACAGGTTCCATAGTATTTCATTAATTTAAACTTAACCTGCGTTTATTAACTTTCGCGTGTTTTTATTTCTCAAAAATAGGCGGGTGGCCTCTCTACATAACTCTACATGCTTACCTGTCTCCATGGATATACATTTTATGCCACATTATGCAACATTCCAGGGAAATCAATAATATCTCCATGGAAACACTAGCAAGTGGCAGACCTGCCATCGGAAAAGTTAGTGTACCTTTGCCGTTGTGAAACATAACTGTTATGGATTAGTACTGCTTTATTTATTCGCTCAGGTTAATGAACATACATAAGATACATGCTGTAAACACAGCAGGTTGTAGCCAAAAGCTATCTTCCTTCTGTTGTCCCTCATCTACTTTCACAAACACACTCTTTCATACACCAGTGTACATGGACACTTGAGGAAGGCAGGTGAAGTGCCTTGTCCAAGGACACGACAACAGTATGAACTAAGCTAGTGGACGAGCGCTCTAACAACTGAGCCACTGTCAAAAATCAGAAACAAATCTGTACTACAACTAGTATCAAAACTAGTCCTACTCCTTTGAGCAAATATGAATTCTAAAAAATAAATCTGAAGTAGACCACATGTTAGTAAAAGAACTATTTTGTGCTGTCTTTTTTCACTATCATTGTGGTATCAAAAATGGTACTGGGTTTCAATTCTATTCTTTAATATAAAAAACTAAGTTTTGAAATTGTTAAGTATTGTAACATGTATGTATGTACTTTCAACCAAATATATTGATAATCACTACAGACAAAGTAGTTTTATCTCCCTCAAATACAATGGAAATCATTTACTTTAAAGCACTTAGACAATGGATATTAGCATTTTAACAAAATAATCTTAATTGCAAATTTCTGATCTCTATACTTGACTAATAAGCCATTTTTGTCAGCCTTGGCTCATTTTTCTTCTCTCTTGGCTTAAAGTGGCCTTAACTTAAATGCCCTCTGAAGCTCTGTCAGCTTCTGCAGTTAGAGCTAGGCTTTTCTTTTGTTCATTAGGCCACTATTAAAGTCCAAGCTCACACTATAAGAAGTTTTATTCTACAGCACTACTTATTGGCTTGTCCTCATTGGCCCATGAGGACAGAAATATTATTTTTCTTCCACATTACTCCGACTATTGATTCTTTGCAGCTGGGGGTGTGATGCTATCTTGAGGCACTGCTCTATTTTATTTATTTATTTATTTATTTATAGCGGACAGTGCTTGTTGACCAACAGTAACTGTTTAACATGCCAGAATTAGCCAAGAGGCTAGTTTTCATCTGTTGTCCGTTGCCATGATGTACAGATGGCTCCTTGCAAATTTAAATAATTTACAGAGGACACATAGAATAAAATAAAAATAAATGTGCATTTACAGGTGTGGTAAAAAGGTAGAAAAGCATTAAGTCTTGAGCAGTGAATCATAGCAAAGACAAGCGAAGTGAATCATAGCGAAGACAAACGAAATAATTAAAACAGACAGGTTATTAAAAACAGCATGCAATTAATAACAGTAAAAGATTATGTTAAAAAAGCACAAGCTGTCTGAAGCTTGTCAGACTTTAATCTAAGCTTTATTTTACCACAATCTAACCATAGAGAACTGACAACAGATGAGCTTATTACTGTTAAACAAGTCTCTCACACATAAAATCAGTCACATGCTAGCTACCATTAGCCAACAGCTTTTCAGTTAGTCACAGTCACCATTTTTGTTGTACATCAAACTTCTAAACAAGACCATGAATGCTCAAATTCCATCCATCCATTTTTTTCCGCTTATCCGGGGCCGGGTCGCGGGGGCAGCAGATTAAGCAGGGACTCCCAGACTTCCCTCACCCCAGACACGTCCTCCAGCTCCTCCGGTGGGACCCCAAGGTGTTCCCAGGCCAGCCGAGAGACATAGTCCCTCCAGCGTGTCCTGGGTCTTCCCCGGGGCCTCCTCCCGGTGGGACATGCCCAGAACACCTCCCTAGGGAGGCGTCCAGGAGGCATCCTGAGCAGATGCCTGAGCCACCTCAACTGGTTCCTCTCGACATGTAGGAGCAGCGGCTCTACTCCGAGCTCTTCCCGTGTGACCGAGCTCCTCACCCAATCCCTAAGGGTGCGCCCGGCCACCCTACGGAGGAAACCCATTTCAGCCGCTTGTATCCACGACCTTGTCCTTTCGGTCATTACCCAGAGCTCATGACCATAGGTGAGGGTAGGAGTGCCTGCTGCAGGTCCTGGCTCGAAGAAGCCATCAGGACAACATCATCTGCAAACAGCAGAGATGAAATCCTGTGGTTCCCAAACCAGACCCCCTCCGACCCCTGGCTGCACCTAGAAATTCTGTCCATAAATATAATGAACAGAACCGGTGACAAAGGGCAGCCCTGGCGGAGTCCAACATGCACCGGGAACAGGTCTGACTTACTGCCGGCAATGCGAACACAGCTCCTGCTCCGGTCATACAGGGACCGGACAGCCCTTAGCAAAGAGCCCCGGACCCCATACTCCCAGAGCACCCCCCAAAGGACATCATGAGGGACACGGTCGAATGCCTTCTCCAAATCCACACAACACATGTGGACTGGTTAGGCACACTCCCATGAACCCTCGAGGACCCGATGGATAGTATAGAGCTGGTCCAATGTTCCGCGACCAGGACGAAAACCACATTGCTCCTCTTGAATCCGAGGTTTGACTATCGGTCGGATTCTCCTCTCCAGTACCCTGGAAGAGACCTTACCGGGAAGGCTGAGGAGTGTGATTGCCCTATAATTGGAACACACCCTCCGGTCCCCCTTTTTATACAGAGGGACCACCACCCCGGTCTGCCATTCCAGTGGTACTGTCCCCGACCGCCACGCGATGTTGCAGAGACGTGTCAGCCAAGACAGCCCCACAACATCCAGAGACTTGAGGTACTCAGGACGGATCTCGTCCACCCCGGAGCCTTGCCACCGAGGAGCTTGTCAACCACCTCAGTGACTTCAGCCAGGGTGATGGACGGGTCTCCAGTTTCTGCTTCCTCCTCGGAAGACGTGACAATGGGATTAAGGAGATCCTCAAAGTATTCCTTCCACCGCCCGACAATATCCCCAGTCGAGGTCAGCAGCTCTCCACCCGCACTGTAAACAGTGTTGGTGAAGCACTGCTTCCCCCTCCTGAGGAGTCGGACGGTTTGCCAGAATCTCTTTGAGGCCGTCCGATAGTCCTCCTCCATGGCCTCCCCGAACTCATCCCAACCCCGAGTTTTTGCCTCTGCGACTGCCCGAGCCGCGGCACGCTTGGCCCACCGGTACTCATCAGCTGCCTCAGGAGTCCCACGAGCCAACAGGCCTCGATAGGACTCCTTCTTCAGCCTGACGGCATCCCTTACTTCCGGTGTCCACCACCGGGTTCGGGGATTGCTGCCGCAACAAGCACCACAGACCTTACGACCACAGCTACGAGCAGCCGCATCGACAATAGAGGAGGAGAACATGGCCCACTCAGAGTCCATGCCCCCAGCCTCCCCCGGGATCAGGGAGAAGCTCTCTCGGAGGTGTGAGTTGAAGACCCCCATGACAGAGCGCTCCGCCAGACGTTCCCAGCAGACCCTCACGATGCGCTTAGGCCTGCCAGGTCTGTCCGGCTTCCTCCTCCGCCAGCGGATCCAACTCACCACCAGGTGGTGATCAGTTGACAGCTCAGCCCCTCTCTTCACCCGAGTGTCCAAGACACGCGGCCGGAGGTCAGATGACACGACAACAATCATCATCGACCTCGATCATCGACCTCTGACCTAGTGTCCTGGTGCCACGTGCACCAATGGACACCCTTGTGCTCCAACATGGTGTTTGTTATGGACAAACTGTGACTAGAACAGAAGTCCAATAACAAAACACCACTCGGGTTCAGATCAGGGAGGCCATTCCTCCCAATGCTCAAATTGATCATCATTATTTTTAATTATTTAATTCTTAAATCTTTTTGACAGTGTTTGCAAATTTGATAACTGCTCAACATTCCATCATAGAGATACATGTAGACACCCCCTGTGTGATCTCACAGCAAAAGTATTGATAGGGGCTAGCGTGTGATGTGTGATAGTGATAGTGTGATGACAAAAACATGCAATCTGTGATGAGTTATTACTAATCAGAGCAATAGAGGCTACAGAGGAGCTGGCTTATAGCAGGGCTAGGCTAAAACTTACAAAGCTAACCTTTAGCCATTTTGAGGATTTTTTTTTTCTAAAGATCATGTTGCAAAAATAGAGAATCCATTTAAAATGTCATCTTAGTGACAGCTGTGGCTGCCCTATCAGCTGAACACAGGCAGTTTAAATTCACATTAATACATTTCTCTATGGTAGAATTCTTTCTGGGCCCAGCAGGAGCAGTACTGCGGAATGGCCACCAAGCAAGCTGACACCAGGGCAGATGGGGGAGTGTCTTATCTAGTTCTTCTATAGGTCCATGTATAGCACAGGAAACCAGGGGTGTCATTGCAACCTCTGTTGTGTCCTATAGATTTTCCCTGTGCTTAGAAGTGACTAGGACTGCTACCTGTGCACACTGTGTTTAGGCCATGCAGCTCCAGCAGCAGAGCTTTCTTCTCCTCCTCAACACCTCTCAGGTATCTGCTGCCCTGGATTATCTGCTCCATCTCTGTAACACAAGGACACACATATTACTTCTCTGTCCCTCTCGTAGTTCCCTCTCCTGGCACAAGCCACCACAGATGCTATCTGTTACTGCTCCATAGATACGACACGCTCCCCTTACTACCATCACGAAAGCAGTGGGTCTGGTGAAGCATGTACAGGACTGCATCTCCACACTCATGTTCTCTGATTGACACTGTAATGGAGCTAGTGCCTCAGGATCCTCAGAAGAAGCCTCTCCATGGTCTTTATCATCACAAACATAAGGGCCACCGCTGAGTAATCCTTGACCCCTGTCGGCCTTTCTACCTTGGGCACTGGCACTGGAACCTCTTCTGGTTGGTCTTCTTGGGAAGTGTCACCGGTGTAACACTTCCCTTCTCCTTATAGCCAGTAATGGGTCTCATGCCCTTCCACACCTGTGCAGTGTTTCCCGTTGATAGGGGAGACTATGGTGGCCCCCTATAGTAAAATCACTCCAATAGTTGAAAAATTAGCTGAGCAAAACGGTAAAACAAATTATACTTTATACTTGTAGTGTTATCATAAACATAGAAGTAAACATTATTAATCTGTAATCAGTGCATGTTGTTCAACAGAGGCAGTAAGTGGCATTTATAGACCAAAATAATGTATTAAATTAACCTGTGGGGCGAAAAAATAAATAAATAAATAAATAAATAAAAAATGCTTGTGTCCTGTGCTATTGTGCAGCAATTTCCTCTTTAATCTGCCCTCTTCTCAAAAATAAGACAAACAAAATCATATCTGTAGGAGCAGTGCAAGAAATACAAATGTTGAAATCATTTCTTACAGTCAACATAAAAGCTTTTGTGTCTTGTAGACTTACTCACAGTGGGAAGAGGAACTACAACTTTCACTCAAGTAAGAGTACTGTTACACTATATTAAGTAAAAGTATCTGAAAAGTTTATTAAAAGTTGACTTGGTTACATATATTGTAATATCTACTCGAGTATATCCACCTGATAATAGCAACACTTTTAGCATGTTTCTGTATAGCTACTTTGAATCAGATCCTTAATACTTCACACCTGTGTAGCTCTGTTCACTGGTGCATTTGAGGTTCTGTTAGAAAAATGTGTGAGGATTTTCACAAATTATAATCCTCTTCGTTTTATTCTGAACCTAATCATAGCCACACAACCTCAGACACTGAATATAAAACATGTCTCTGGATAAAGCTGACACTATTAGAACTAAGGGCTGCATTTGAAAATCAACAAACATCCATGTGACAAGAAACTACATTTATCATCATAATGATAAAAAGTATGGTTTTAATCTTAGTCTTCTTAAAGTGTCTGTGAGTACTTTTTATTCATATGACATCACGACATGTTATAGGCCAATAATATTTAATAAAGACGAGGGCTACTAAAATGAATATTTTTAAAATTCAGATTTCTGTTGTAATACGGTGAGTTCTTGAGTCTAGTCAGTAATAGGAAATGATCAGGTTGATCTCTGAATTTATCTAGATAGATATTTTATGGCAAAGTACAATATAATCAGTAGGCATGAGAGGAGAACTATAAAGAAGCAACTGCAGGAGATAGATAACTGTATCCAATCTATGCTGGCGGATGAGAACCATGTGTTCTCTGCTTAACATGTGACAAGAGATTAAATGAACTAAACAAGCAGAGCTATGAATTTATGTTGAAAAATGTTCAAATGTTCAAAATCATGCACACGCTTTTAAACTTAATCCAACTTTAGCAGTAGCTTTAATTTTTGCTTAGTCTTTTTAGTTTGAGAATTTGCCAAAAAATAAAGTGATTCAAATTTTGATTTACTAATTTGAATTTATTGTTTCAATTTTAAACATCATGGCATGGTTCTTGTTAATGTTTAATTATCAGCTTCATCATCTTTCATTTCATTTATTTTAAAACGTACAAATGTCCAATCTGATACCGGATATGAATAATAAAAGGCTAAAAATTGCAAGACATTAACACATAATGATTCAAAAACGAGGAGTAATAAGTATATTTCTTATGAAAATAATTTGGAGAGGACTACTGTCTCCCTCCCCCATTCGAGAAAGAGAGAGAGACAAACACATTCTATGGAGTCTGAAAACAACCCATATCACAAATATGTGAACTAACTTTGGGGCCACAATTTTTTTTGTATTTTGATCATCTAAATGGTCAGGTAGGCCTGTTGTCATGTCTCAATTTGACAGTTGTACACTTCCGTCCTACGGACCTGGCTGACAAAGGCTGCTCCTCTGTATAGCCTTCGTCGACCGCAAAGGCCATGTTGAAATGGGACAGGCCTAAGCCACGGAGCGTACGTCAAACACTGTCTGTCCGCTTGTGTTACGTTGCTTACGTTACATCGCCTATGTTACGTCACCTAGTCACCATGATGGCCGCTGATGAATGAGCTAAACGTTTAAAATGGACTCCGGAATAATTACACTTTTAAGTATTTAACTGAAGAAGAGTCAAGGTATCATCGTCGCAGGTGTTTATTTCTGTTTAGATTGAATGAAGTAAGAAATTAATCTTTCCCTTTGAATATCAATAGGCAAATATAATGTTATGGGTGATTTCTTCCCAACTGTAGCTAGTATTACATAACTAAGAAAATATACCTTGTTTCTCCTGTAGAAGAAGCCACGCACGGTGCATGATGGGATACAGAAGTGCGCAAAGTCTGCTCGGACGCACGCTTTGTTTACGACCGATCTCCATGGAAATGCTGGAAACGCAGGGCACATTTGTCGGTCACATTCGAGGATGCATGAAATGGGACACGCCTTGTCATGCTGAAAGTGACATAAGTGCCCTTCATATGCAGCCGATGAAGTGTGCAACCGTCAAATTGAGACACGGCATGTGAGAATGTGTGCTGCTGTGTCACCTGTATTAAGTTCCCCCTCCTCCCTGAGCAGCTCCTGTATAAGTTCCTGGTTCCTGTTGTAGAACAGGGTCTCAGGGTTGGTCTGAAGGCTCATGTCACTGTTGAATCTGGAGATCTCCTCCAGGAACTTCTCCTGCTCCTCTGCAGCCTGCTGCTTTATGGACGCCTAACACACAAGCATACACACATACATAAACATACACACACTCACACGCAAACACACGCACACACATATATACACACAGCATTGTATGGGAAGCAGCACAAGCATCAAACTAACACAATACCTATCCATGGGCTTCACAATGATGACAAATTAGGACTTCCGTCATAACAATTAACAAAATAGTATATCTTTTGAATACTGAAAAGTCCTCAAAATATCACTGATAGCAGGAAGCTGAAATATCATGACTATGATGTAAGTTGTAAAATATCATTTTTTTCTCTCTCTGGTCTGTTCCACCATCACACCAAATCTCACACTTAAGGCCCAACATCAGTGCAATTTTGCTCTGATACAAGACTGTGTAACAGTGTGGGTATACCAAGCATTCCCAAAGGTGCTCCCTGGTCCTCCTCAGCTCCTCCATGTGGGTGGTCATCTGCTCCTCTGTCCTCTGGAGCAGACTGTAATGTAATCTGTTGGCACACAGCTGTTGTGCCTGGACATAAGCACAGATCACACTGTTAAGTCACTCACATGTGGATGAGCATGCAGCCCACCACAGACATGGACAGTAGAAGTGCAAATTCTTACAATGTCTCACAATGTATAATCCAGTGGCAATGTCCATTACTGAAATAGAGCCTTTTTTGGCCTCAAAAAAATCTAATGGCCAGGCCAGTTAAGAGCAGAAATAAAAAACACAGTTTTAGCTAAGCTGCATTAAGAGCTACTACACTGTTAAGTATATATAAAAAAATGAGATTCATTTTTCTTTAAGATAATTCAAGTTAGTTTGTTTTTGTTTTTGTTAATATTGTCATTAATTTATACTATGGGGGAAGTAAGGAACCCTGAATGGATTCTAGCTCTGCAGACAGATCTCATCTCAACATCACTGTGGTTCTCCTCAAAGTGTCTATTTTTCCCACTGGGTTTTTTGGAGTTGTCACAGCAGGAGGAGGATCTAAGGACAGGGGATGTTCTGGGACATTTCTTCATTTGCTAGTTTCCTGTGAATGCTGGTTAATCTGTCTGTTATTGACCAATGTTCGTTGCACTGTTGGATTTTCTAATTTTCTGTTGGTTATTTGTAAAGCCATGCAAGGTGACTGCTGCTGTGATGTTGGGCTATACAAAAATAAATTGAACTGAATACAGCAGTACAATGCAGGCAAACTATGTAACCCTTCTGTTTTTGTTTTCCTGGAAAAAGCTCTGTGAACAATAGCACCCGGCAACCTCACTGGTAGCGCCACTACTTCCTGTCCAATTGTATCTCTATGAGGTTTTTGCAGAGTCACGTTAAAATGAATACATATTTAAAGAGTAGGCAGTGGACAGGAAGCTGCAGGTGGTTGTCATTGACAACATGCTAAACACTACACAGATAAAACCAATACTTCACCAGAGGACACTTCTGTGTTTAGAAAGAGAGATGTTTGTGTGTCAATGATAATGCTAATGTTAATTTTATATTTCCCGGTTTTAATAAAAGTGACTGTTATTGCTGAGACACAGTGTGCTAGTGTACTGCTGTGCACAGACCCTATTTGCCAGAGTATAGCATTTAACTTATGTAGTCTATGTATCATTTTCTCTCATTACAAATGGTTTAGTGTTTAAAGTGCCTAGTTGCGTCACCTTTTTGTCTCTATGGAGATAGATAAATTAAATGCCATGCTGTGTAACAAGTAAAGAACCTTCACTAGGAAAGTCATAGTACACCTTTAAATGATTTGTAAAAAAAAAGAGCAATAAAATAGCATATCTCCACTTAGGCCTTCACTATAATATTATATATGGTCAAACTATTTCCTCTGGAACAGTCAATAGAAAAGTCAATAATAAATGCATTTCAATAAATACCCAGCATCCATTATCAGACTGTCACATGACCAAGTTCAATCTTTTAAGACTAATGAACTTTTACTGAGTCAGATCATGGTGCTTCAGTAACAAAACTTGAAGCACATCAGTTACAGTACATACAACACTTTGCTAACTCCTATTGCTATGTATTAGTAATTTTGCAATCTTAAAGAGGGCGTATTATGTAAAATCGATTTTTTTTTAACCTTTCCACCATCTTATAATGTTGTTCCCTCGTCAAAAACATGCCTGAAGAGGTTTTAGATGTCATCCATGCATGTTTCATTAATTTAGCAGTCTCTCCCAGGCCCTATTAGAACCTTCCTTACAGTCAGCTCTAAGATTCTCTCCAATGCT